>NW_020257508.1:0-20142 GCF_003255815.1 Theropithecus gelada
TCTTTCTTTCTTTCTTTCTTTCTTTCTTTCTTTCTTTCTTTCTTTCTTTCTTTCTTTCTTTCTTTCTTTCTTTCTTCTCTCTCTCTCTCTCTCTCTCTCTCTTTCTTTCTTTCTTTCTTTCTTTCTTTCTTTCTTTCTTTCTTTCTTTCTTTCTTTCTTTCTTGAGTTGCAGTCTCGCTCTGGAGTACAGTGGCACGATCTCAGCTCACTGCAACCTCTACCTCCTGGGTTCAAGGGATTCTCCTGCCTCAGCCTCCTGAGTAGCTGGGATTACAGGCACCCGCCATCACACCCAGCTAATTTTTGTACTTTTAGTAGAGACGGGGTTTCACCATGTTGGCCAGGCTGGTCTGGAACTCCTGACCTCAAGTGATCCGCCCGCCTTGGCCTTCCAAAGTGCTGGGATTACAGGCGTGAGCCACCGCGCCTGGCAGGAAGAATCAATTTTCAGAAGGTGGGTGTGTCAAACAGATGCAAGCAGAGTCCTCTCCTCCAGGTGGGGGTGCAGGTTGGGTGCCTGCCCTGCAGCTGCTGTAACAAATGACCTCAAATGTATTGGCTTCAAATTTCGCAGATTTATGCTGTCATGGTTCAGGAGATTGGAAATCCTAAAATCAAGGCATGGGCAGGGCTGGTCCCTCCTGGAGGCTCCAGGGGAGAACCCATTTCCTGCCTTTCCCAGGGTCTAGAGGCACCCTCATCTTAGGGCCCTTCCTCCCCCTTCACAGCCACAGCTCCACCTCTTCCAGTCTCTCTCTGACTCCCCAGGCTGGAGTGCAGTGGTGTGATCTCAGCTCACTGCAACCTCTGCCTCCCGGTTCAAGTGATTCTCCTGGCTCAGCCTCCCAAGTAGCTGGGATTACAGGCATCTGCCACCACACTTGGCTAATTTTGTACTTTTAATAGAGACGGGGGTTACACCATGTTGGCCAGGCTGGTCTTGAACTCCTGACCTCAAGTGATCTGCCCACCTTGGCCTCCCAAAGTGCTGGGATCACAAGCGTGAGCCACTGTGCCTGGCCCTCCTGCCTCCTCTTAAAAGAACCCTGTGAGGACATTGGGCACCCCCCCAGATAATCCAGGATGATCTCCTATCAAAGGTCCTTCATTTAGTCCCACCTGCAGAGTCCCTTTAGGGATATAACGTGACCTATCCATAGGTTTCAGGGATTAGGATTAGGGGGTGCACATCTGTGGGGGGCCACTATTCAACTCACCCAGAGGACACTTCCCTACCCACCCCCCCATTCCTGACCCCACTTTAGAGCTGGGAGATGTTCACAGTCTCTGAGGCTGCCAGGAACACTACAAACCCCCCGGAGATGAGATGAACTCCAACATCCTCCAGTGATTTACTTACTCAGCAAGCATTTATTAAGTGCCTGCTGTGTACCAGGCTGATCTGGCCGGCTTGGCTTCATGGATGTGCAGCCCAGCGGTTCAGGGTTCATGTTTGGTTTAACGCTCTGCTGTCTGTCACCATCTTGATACTTTTGCTAATTTGATCTTTGAACTTGGTTTTGTTTTTTTTTTTTCGAGATGGAGTCTCGCTCTGTCACCCAGGCTGGAGTGCAGTGATCTCGGCTTACTGCAACCTCCGCCTCCCGGGTTCAAGCGATTCTCCTGCCTCAGCCTCCTAAGTAGCTGGGATTACAGGTGCCCGCCACCACACCCGGCTAATTGTTTTTGTATTTTTAGTACAGACGGGGTTTCACCATGTCGGCCAGACTGGCCTCAAACTCCTGACCTCGTGATCTGCCCACCTTGGCCACGCCCGGCCTGAACTTGTGTTTTATAAGTGAAGTCCAGTGGAACAATGGAGCATGCCTGAGAGCAGAGAAGATCCTCAAAACGTGTGTGCTTAGATGTTCCATGCTGGTCTATTTGCACCTGGCAGTCACTATGCCCAGGGGCACAGAGTTCCAGGGTCTCACAGCCCATGAGAGTTCAGTGAGATCCAAAATGAGTACCAGGTGAGTGTGTGAGAGTTGGTAGAATAGGCATGTACGAAGAGATAAAATAAAGGCTGGGCATGGGCCGGGCGCAGTGGCTCATGCCTGCAGTCCCAGCACTTTGGGAGGCCGAGGCTGGCAGATCATGAGGTCAGGAGATCGAGACCATCCTGGCTAACACGGTGAAACCCCATCTCTACTAAAAAATACAAAAAACTAGCCAGGCGAGGTGGTGGGCGCCTGTAGTCCCAGCTACTCGGGAGGCTGAGGCAGGATAATGGCGTGAACCCGGGAGGCGGAGCTTACAGTGAGCAGAGATCGTGCCACTGCACTCCAGCCTGGGCGACAGAGTGAGACTCCGTTTCAAAAAAAAAAAAAAAAAAAGTCTGGGCATGGTGGCTCATACCTGTAATCCCAGTGCTTTGGGAGGCTAAGGTGGGAGGATTGCTTGAGTCCAGGAGCTCAAGGCTAGCTGTGAAAACATAGCAAGACCTCATCTCTAAAAAATAAACAAACAAACAATAAGCCAGATGTGGTGGCACGTGCCTGTGGTCCCAGCTACTCTGAAGGCTGATGCTGGAGGGTCATTTGAGCCCAGGAGGTTGAGATGGCAGTGAGCTATGATTGCACCACTCGCTGCATTCCCACCTTGGCAACAGAGTGAGACCCCATCTCTTAAAAAAAAAGAAAAAGAAAAAAGAAAAGTAAAAGTGAAATAAAAACAGGTTAGTTTTGTTCAGTGTTTCAGTTGTTCTCGTCAGAACCAAACACATATGCTCATGCAATGTACAAAACACAAATGGCCTAATTTAGGTGATTCTGTAGACAAGTCACATGCTCTGAAAGAACCAGATAGCCAATATTTTCAGACCAAATGATGAAATTGTTTCAATATTTGTATTTAAACCTGGCATTGCATAACATAAAGATGAATGGTCAAATTCACAGTAATAAATTAAATTTAAAAATTTTCAGGCTTAAAAAAATTTAGGCCGGGCGCGGTGGCTCAAGCCTGTAATCCCAGCACTTTGGGAGGCTGAGGCGGGTGGATCACGAGGTCAGGAGATCGAGACCATCCTGGCTAACATGGTGAAACCCCGTCTCTACTAAAAATACAAAAAACTAGCCGGGCATGGTGGCAGGCGCCTGTAGTCCCAGCTACTTGGAGGCTGAGGCAGGAGAATGGCGTGAACCCGGGAGGCGGAGCTTGCAGTGAGCCGAGATCGCACCACTGCACTCCAGCCTGGGCGACACAGCGAGACTCTGTCTCAAAAAAAAAAAAAAAATTTAAACATTTTTTAAAGTTTTAAAATTTTAAAAATTTTAGGTGATTCACATCTTTGGGATCCCGGCACTTTGGGAGTTCAAGGTGAGAGGATCATGTGAGCCCAGGAGTTTGAGACCAGCCTGGGTAACATAGTGAGACCCCATCTCTAGAAAACAATGAAAACATTAGTCAAGTGTGGTGGATACGGTTTGGCTGTCTTCCCATCCAAATCTCATCTTGAATTGTAACTCCCACAATTCCCACGTGTTGTGGGGCGAACCCTGTGGGAGGTGATTGAATTCGGGCATTTCCCTGCACAAGCTCTCTCTTTGCCTGCTGCCATCCATGTAAGGCATGACTTGCTCCTCCTTGACTTCCGCCATGATTGTGAGGCCTCCTCAGCCGTGTGGAAGTGTGAGTCCATTAAACCTCTTTTTCTTTTCTTTTCTTTCTTTTTTTTTGGAGACAGAGTCTCGCTCTGTTGTCCAGGCTGGAGTGCAGTGGCACGATCTCGGCTCACTGCAAGCTTTACCTCCCAGGTTCACGCCATTCTCCTGCCTCAGCCTCCCGAGTAGTTAGGACTACAAGGGCCCACCACCATGCCTGGCTAATTTTTTTGTATTTTTAGTAGAGATGGGGTTTCACCGTGTTAGCCAGGAGGGTCTCAATCTCCTGACCTCGTGATCCGCCTGCCTAGGCCTCCCAAAGTGCTGGGATTATAGGCGTGAGCCACTGTGCCTGACCCATTAAACCTCTTTTTCTTCCCAGTCTCAGGTACATCTTTATCAGCAGCATGAAAACAGGCTGATACAGTGGTGGTGCATGCCTGTGGTGCCAGCTACTTGGGAGGCTGAGGTGGGAGGATCACTTGAGCCCAGGAAGTCAAGGCTTCAGCAAGCTGTGATTGCACCGCTGCACTCCAGCCTGGGTGACAGTGAGACCCTGTCTAAAAAAAATGTAAAATAAAATGTAGAATGATGTGGAATAGCAAGTTGAAGAAAACTATGACAAGTTGAGAGAGACTGTAGAAGAAAGAAAAAAGCTTTATATGTTAGCACCTTGAATGATACTTTTTTCTTTTTTCTTTTTTTTTTTTTTTTTTTGAGACGGAGTCTCGCGCTGTGTCACCCAGGCTGGAGTGCAGTGGCGCGATCTCGGCTCAC
This sequence comes from Theropithecus gelada, assembly GCF_003255815.1. NCBI lineage: Eukaryota > Metazoa > Chordata > Mammalia > Primates > Cercopithecidae > Theropithecus > Theropithecus gelada. Next base: position 4,383 of record NW_020257508.1, read on the forward strand.
TGCAAGCTCCGCCTCCCGGGTTCAGGCCATTCTCCTGCCTCAGCCTCCGAGTAGCTGGGACTACAGGCGCCCGCCACCACGCCCGGCTAGTTTTTTTTGTATTTTTAGTAGAGACGGGGTTTCACCATGTTAGCCAGGATGGTCTCGATCTGCTGACCTCGTGATCCGCCCGCCTCGGCCTCCCAAAGTGCTGGGATTACAGGCTTGAGCCACCGCGCCCGGCCGAATGATACTTTTTTCTCCCTCCTTCCTTCCTTCCTTCTTTCCCTCCTTCCTCCCTCCCTCCCTCCCTCCCTCCCTCTCCCCTTCCTTCCTTCCTTCCTTCCTTCCTTCCTTCCTTCCTTCCTTTCTTCCTTTCTTCTTCTTTTTCTTTTTCTGAGATAGAGTCTCACTCTGTCACTCAGGCTGGAGTGCAGTGGTGTGATCTCAGCTCACAGCAACCTCCACCTCCCAGGTTCAAGTGATTATCCTGCCTCAGCCTCCCAAGTAGCTGGGAGTACAGGTGCCCGCCACCATGCCCAGCTAATTTTTGTAATTTTAGAGAGATGGGGTTTCACCGTGTTATTCAGGCTGGATGGTCTTGAACTCCTGACCTCAGGCAATCCACCAACCTTGGCCTCCCAAAGTACAGGTGTGAGCCACTGCACCCGGCCAGCCTGTTTTTATAAATAAAGCTTTATTGACACACAGCCACAGCCACTCACTTACATATTGTCTGTGCTGGTTTCACTACCACTGCAGAGCCGAACAGTCCTGACAGAGACCATCCAATTCAAAAGCCAAAAACGTTGGCTACCTGGTCCTTTACAGAAAGTTTGCAGAGCCTGGTCTCGAGGGTGGAGTCCAGAAGGAAGGTTGGGAGGAGTTGAGGGCTGCGGGCACATGGCAGAGCGGGTGTGTTCCAGGGAGACTCAGAGGTGAGACCCGAGGATGCTGGAGAAGGTAACCATCGGGGCGGGGTGGGAAAGAGGGCAGCAACTCTCCTGGGAGATGGGATGGATGGTGGGGCCGTGGGTGAGATGAGGTCATGGAGAGAGGGCAGACCAAGGCCCCAGTGAACCCTGGGGGACCCTGTGGTTGTCTTCAGAGCAGCCCCCGAGGTATCAGTGCTCACAGCAACTTGCAGGTACAGCCGAGAAGGCCCCACGCCTCCAAAATTCTTAGAGTCTGAGCAGCTCAGGAGGCTCACATCAGGTTCAGGGAGCTCTCTGGAGCAGCCACTACGCTGGGCTGAGGGATGGGCGGAGGCAGCTAAAGCCTAAGTTGGTAGAGGTTGGCCAGACACAGTGGCTCATGCCTGTAATCCCAGCACTTTGGGAGGCTGCGGCAGGAAGATTGCTTGAACTCAGGAGTTCGAGACGAGCCTGGGTAACATAGTGAGACCCCCTGACATATATAAAAAATTCAAAAATTAAGGCCGGGCACGGTGCTCATGCCGCTAATCCCAGCACTTTGGGAGGTTGAGGTTGGTGGATCACCTGAGGTCAGGAGTTCAAGACCAGCCTGACCAACAGGGTGAAACCTTGTCTCTACTAAAAATACAAAATTAGCCGGGCCTGATGGCTCATGCCTGCAATCTCAGCTGCTTGGGAGGCTGAGGCAAGAGAATCGCTCGAACCCAGGAGGCAGAGATTGCAATGAGCTGAGATCGTGTCACTGCACTCCAGCCTGGGCAACAAGAGTGAAACTCCGTCTCAAAAAACAAAACAAAGCAAACAAAAAAAATTCAAAAATTAACTGAGTGTAGTGACGCACACCTGTGGTCCCAGCTACTCTGAAGGCTGAGGCAGGAGGATCGTTTGAGCCCAGGAGGTGGAGGCTGCAGTGAGCTATGATTGCGCCACTGCACTCCAGCCTGGGTGACAGAGCGAGACCCTGTCTCAATAAATAAGAAGAGAAGGAAATTGGTGGAGGACATTTCATGCCAAGGAGCCCATAAGCCATGGCTGGTGGTGTACTTGGAGCATTTAAAGTCACCACCAGTGACCCGGCCCAGGTGCCCCTGCAGTGGGAGGGGAGGCTGCCTTCCGTCCAGCCCAGACAGAGCTTCAGATGCCCATCAGGGGATGGGGGGCTTTCTTGGGAACCCCATGGGGCCCCCTGGGCCTGCACGTGTTGCCCCAGTCCCAAATATGCTCCCATCTCTGGGGCCAGGCCACTGAATGCCCTTCAGGACACTGTCCAGGGGCCGGAGTCGCTGTCTGCTGACCCGGTACCCGAGTCTTCCGCCTGAGACCCTCCTGGCCCTCCCGTTCTCCCTCTGGCTGGCCCTGGGCCCTCCCTGGCACGGACCTCGTCTTCCGAGGATGCCCCGGAAGATGCACCGTGGATAAGGCCACGCGATCAATAGGTCCATCGGCCACCGGCGGGGCGGAAGCGCGGCTCATCCAGGCGCCTGCTATCCCCTCCCCACCCTCCAGGAAGGTGGATAAGGCCCGGGGACCCTCTTAAGGGATGCCAGGCACCCGCCCGCCGCCCGGCACTCCTATCTCCCATGGAAGGACCCAGTTCCTGAATTGCCCCGTGGGCCGCGCCGCAGGCCTGCACCGAAGCTCTTAATAGCCTGGGCCTAATGTTTTATTGTTGGTTTTAAAAGTGTAATTAGTTCAAGTGTAAACAGAAAAAACCTGCTTAATTAAGAATTTTTAAACAGGGGCATAAAGCGGGAGCGGGAGGCATTGACGAACCCCAAGCTGCTTCATAAAATCGATCGGAAGAGGCTCCGAGTGGAGGGCCGGGCGGGGCGGGCGCCGTGGGGGCCTGGGAGCCTCCCCTGGATGCCATTTGCCGCCTGGGTGAGGGCCCCGGGGACCTGCTGGTTTACGATCGGGGTCTCGGGACTGGTGCCTAATGATTTTTATGCATTAATGGAGATGACAGTTGGCCAAGCAGGCTGTTTAAGAAGCCTTTATGGGTGGCTGGGAGCCCGGTCCTGTGACCCTGGGCTGTCTGGGGGCTGAGAACCCCTGCCAGGAGGGAGGCCCTGGAGCTCCCACCCTTCTGTGGCTGGCTCGATGGGCCATCTCTGGGTGTTGTCCCCTCTCCACATGGCACCCGCCCAGGGAGTCTCGGTGTCACTGTGCCACCTTCCAGCTGATCCGGCCTGTCTCAGAATCAGGACTTCAATTTCCTTCTGATTGCAAGGGGCTCTGCCTTCTACTTGGGCCGGGGCGGCCCTGACAGTGGGGCTGGGGGCATGGGGCTTCGTGCTGGAATGAACCAGAGCCCAGGGTATACTCAGCCTGGCCCCGGCTGCTGGGGATGGGAGGGTGGGGCCCTGACCCCTCACCAGGAGGTGAGGAAGGCCCCAGGCGGGACTTGGGGGCACCCTGGGTTTGGGGATTTGGCTGCTGTAAACATCGAGGGCAGACTGGCCCTTGGCACCCATGCCCCTGGAGGGGAAGGGATGGGTGTCTTGGGGGGCCACAGGCAAGCCCAGGCAGGGGCACTGCTCCAGCCTCAGTGTCCTGGTCTGTGACAGGTCTGGGGGTTCCTGCCCTTGTGACCCCCTAAGGATGCAAACACAGAGCGGAGTTCAGAAGGCACCGGCATGTGGAAGCTGGTGGGGTCCTATTCCCCGCCCGAGCCTCACAGAGCTGGGGGGTTGCTGGTCTCGGTCACTTCCCACCGCTATGCCGACCCCTGTATGGAGACGGGGGACAGGAGCTGGCCTGGACCTTGGTCCTTGCCTGCCAGGAGGAGCCCAGGCTCTGGAGTTACTGTCACCGCCTCCCTCGTGGCCGAGACGCGGCCCCATTTAACAGGAGTGGCCACTGAGGCCTGGGAGACACCCATGGGGGCCCAGGTGTCAGATCTGACTGTGCCCGGCTTCAAGGCTCCAGCGTGGACCTGTCAGGGAGCCAGGGAGGGCCCAGACAGACGCTCCATTTCCAGAACAAAGGGGTGTCAAGACCCACTGTGTGCTGGGGGTCCCAGCCCCCGGGCCCTGGAACCTGCAGCAGGAAGAATGCCCCACGCACACCTTGGAGGGGGTCAGAGGCTGAGATGGTGCCTGGGGCAAACCCGTGGGTTGGGGTGGGGGCGCCCAGATCTTGACCCCCATCCATATTCCCAAGGGGCAGAGACGGGACGTGACTCCTCCTGGCCCCCGTCGCTGGCCCGCGGGTGTTGGGGTCTCTGGGCTGGGTCTCCCGGCGTTGTGGCTGCCGCGGAGGGAGATGAGGCCACCCCAATCCCTGCCTGCTCCAGCCGCAGCAACCAAGGCCGATCAATAGCCGAGGAGGCCGGCCGCTGGGGCTTCTCTCCTCTGGCTGTGGGGTGGGGGCTGGGTGCGGGGCAACCAGAGCTGGGGCCAGAGTTGCAGACCGGCGGGCGAATCTGCAGCCCACCAGGTCTCCTCTCCTGCCTCTCATTTGCAGACGTCTCTCCCGTGTCCCTGGCTCCTGCGCATTCTCTGTCTCTCTATCTCTCCGTATCTCTCTGTCTCTGTGGGTCTCTGTCTCTCTCTTAGTTTCCATTTCTTCTGTTTCTGTATCTGTCTTTTTGTCTCTCCATCTGTCTCTCTGTCTCTGCCTCTCTCTGACTGTGTCTCTTTCTATCTGTCTCTCTTTGACTCTCTGTCTCTGTCTCTCTCTGCCTCTATCTCTGTTTCTGTCTCTGTGTTTGTCTCTATTTCTTCTCTGCCTCTGTCTGTGTCTCTGTCTCTTTCTCTCTGTCTCTCTGTGTCTCTCTCTGCCTCCATCTTTCTCTCTGTCTCTGTGTCTGTCTCTGTTGCTCTGTCTCTGCCTCTTTCTGACTGTGTCTCTGTCTCTATTTCTGTCTGTCTTTCTTTCTCTCTACCTTTCTGTTTCTGTCTCTCTGTCTCTCTCTCTGGCTCTATCTCGCCTCTGTTTTGCTCTCTGCCTCTCTCTGTCTGTGTGTCTGTCTTTTTCTGTCTCTTTCTCTGTCTCTCTGTGTCTCTCTCTGCCTCTATCTTTCTCTCTGTCTCTGCCTCTCTCTCTATATATATATATCTCGTTCTCTGTCTCTCTGTCTCTCTCTCTCCTCCTCCCTCTCTCTCTCTGCTCCCTTCTCTCCATCACAGAACCCGAAGCAGGACCTGAGATCTCCCCAAGAAGGTGCCCTGGGGAGCCCCCATCCCAGCTGAGGACAGGCAGAGTCAGGATTACCCCGGTGGCTCCTGGCCCCCACCCAGCCTTGACTGTCTCTTGTCCACCAAACGTTTGTTCAAGTTGGAACCTTCCCAACACACCAGAGCCTTCGGATTTCCCTGGAGAATCCTATTTCGGCCACTCCGATGCTGCCGCCGCGTCCATATCCTGGGCGGGTCCTGGCCCCGCAGACTTCCCGCCATGGCCGACTTCCTGGCACGGGTTGGTTGACCCCTCACCGGCTGTGAGGTGGGGTCCCTTGCCAGTGGGCAGATGAAAGCCGTCTCCCCTCCTTTCCCCAGCCACCCGGCCGGAATCCACAGCCTCAGGTGGTGGAAAGAGCGCTGCGTGGGGGAGTTGTACCCTCCCAGGTTGGAGTCTTCCTCCGAGTGGGACCCTGGAGCCTCAGGGTTCTCGTCTGCAAAATGGGGGTTTTGAGACACACCATTTCCTGGAGACAGGCAGAGGCCCCTTAACAGCCAAGACACTTGTGGTACAAGAACTAGGAAACGGGGCTGGGCACGGTAGCTCACGCCTGTCATCCCAGCGCTCTGGGAAGCCTAGGTGGGTGGATCACCTGAGGTCAGGAGTGCGAGACCAGCCTGTTCAAGACCAACCTGGCCAACATGGTGAAACCGTCTCCACTAAAAATACAAAAATTAGGTGGGCGTGGTGGCGGGCGCCTGTAATTCCAGCTACTCAGGAGGCTAAGGCAGGAGAATCGCTTGAACCCGGGAGGCGGAGGTTGCAGTGGGCCGAGAGCGCACCACTGCACCCCACCCCGGGCAACAAAGCAAGACTCCATCTCAAAAAAAAACCACACACACACACACACACACACACACACACACAGAGAAAACAAAAGAACTAGGAAACTGTACTCAAATGGCAAGGACAATTAAATGAACGTGGGGTAGAAGTTCAAATCCAGCTGCAGTATCAGTATTTTCCAAAATGTCTACAATTTTAACATGTTACCTTGGGCCAGGCACATGGCTCTCCTCTATAATCCCAGCTACTCCGGATGGGGAGGCTGAAGTGGGAGGATCACTTGAGCCTAGAGGTTGAGGCTGCAGTGAGCTGAGATCATGCCACTGCACTCCGGCCTGGGTGATAGATGGAGACCCTGTCTCTAAAGAAAAGAAAAGAAAAAAGACACCACAGACCAGGTGCGGTGGCTCATGCCTATAATCCCAGCACTTTGGGAGGCTAAGGTGGGAGAATCGCTTGAGCTCAGGAGTTCAAGACCAGCCTGGCAAACATAGTAAGACCCCATCTCTAGAATTTTTTTTTTTTTTGAGATGGAGTCTCACTCTGTCACCCAGGCTAGGGTACGGTGGCACAATCTCAGCTCACTGCAACCTCTGCCTCCCGGGTTCAAGCGATTCTCCTGCCTCAGCCTCCCCAGTAGTGGGACTACAGGTGCCTGCACCACACCTGGCTAATTTTTGTATTTTTAGTAGAGACGGGGTTTCACCATATTGTCCAGGTTGGTCTCGAACTCCTGACCTTGTGATCCACCTGCCTCGGCCTCCCAAAGTGCTGGGATTACAGGCATAAGCCACTGTGCCCAGCCGAAAATTTTTTTTAAAAAAAAGAAAAAGCAGCTGGGCGTGGTGGCTCAAGCCTGTAATCCCAGCACTTTGGGAGGCCGAGACGGGCAAATCACGAGGTCAGCAGATCGAGACCATACTGGCTAACACGGTGAAACCCCATCTCTACTAAAAATATATAAAAAAAAAACTAGCCGGGCAAGGTGGCGGGCACCTGTAGTCCCAGCTACTCGGGAGACTGAGGCAGGAGAATGGCATAAACCCGGGAGGTGGAGCTTGCAGTGAGCTGAGATTGTGCCACTGCACTCCAGCCTGGGCGACAGAGCGAGCCTCTGTCTCAAAAAAAAAGAAAAAGAAAAAGAAAAAGCACAGCAATGAGCATCCTTGGACATGAATCTCTTACACGCTCTGAAGTTTTTCTTCAGGATAAATTCATCCTGGAGTTGCTTGTCAAGAGACCATAAAACAAATAGTAAGGCTTTTGATACGTTTTATTAAATTATCTCTGAAACTTCATAAAATACATATCTTTCCATTGTTCATCAGCCCGTTCATTTACTCTCATCTATGCCAATAAAGGGAGTTGTTATATTTTTAAAAATCAAAGTATATCATCTAGCTATTCCACTTCTAGATACGTGCCCAAAATAATTGAAAAGCGGTGTTTAAACGAACACATGGCCGGGCGCAGTGGCTCACACCTGTAGTCCCAGCACTTTGGGAGGCCGAGGCGGGCGGATCACAAGGTCAGATCGAGACCATCGTGGCCAACATGGTGAAACCCCATCTCTACTAAAAATACAAAAAATTAGGCTGGGCGCGGTGGCTCACGCCTGTAATCCCAGCACTTTGGGAGGCCAAGGCGGGCGGATCACAAAGTCAGGAGATCAAGACCATCCTGCCTAACTCGGTGAAACCCCATCTCTACTAAAAATACAAAAACTTAGCCGGATGTGGTGGTGGGCACTTGTAATCCCAGCTACTCAGGAGGCTGAGGCAGGAGAATGGTGTGAACCCAGGAGACGGAGGTTGCAATGAGCCTAGATCGCGCCACTGTGCTCCAGCCTGGGCGACAGAGTGAGGTTCCATCTCAAAATAAATACATAAATACATACATACATATACGTAAGTATATTTGATTGTAAATATCAATACCTTAATAAATAATATCAATATATCAATATGTCAGTAAATGGTTGGTGGATGAGTGGATAGGTGGATGCATGGAAGAGGTGGGTTGATGGATCAGTGGGTAGGCAGTGTATAGTTGAATGGTTGGATGGGTGTATGGATGAACGATATAGGAATAGATGGATGAATGGGTCTACAGATTAATGGAAGGATGGACAGATGAATGGATGGATGAATTTATGGAAGGTGTATTATAATAGATGATGGATGTATAGATGGACAAATTGATGATAGGTGGATAGATGAATGAATGGATGGATAGGCGAATGGATGAGTCTATAGTTGGATGATGAATATGATGGTGGAAGTATGGATGGACAGATCAATGGACAGATGGATGGATAGACAGATGGGTAATAGTGGGTGGATGGATGGTATCTTAGTCTGTTTGTGTTGCTACAAAGGAAAGCCTAAGTCTGGGTAATTCATTTTTTAAAAAAGAGGCTTATTTGGCTCATAGTTCTGCATGCTGTACAAGAAGCATGGCACCAATGTCTTCTTCTGATGAGGGCTTCAGGAAGCTTCCACTCAAGGCAGGAAGCCTCCCTGTGCAGATGACACAGTGAGAGAGAGAAGGAAGATGCCAGGCTCTTTTCAACAATGAGTTCTTGCAGGAAATAAGAGTGAGAACTCACTCACACCTGTGAGCATGGCACAAAGCCATGAATGAGGAATCCACCCCCACCATGCACACACCTCCCACCAGACCCCACCTTCAAAGTTGGGAATCAAATTTCAACATGAGACTTGGGACCAAACAAATCATATCCAAACCATAGCAGATGGATGAGTGGGTGGGTGGATGGATGGAGGGAGGAAGGGATGAATAGGTGGATGGATGACAGAATGGATGGATGGATAGGTGGATGGATGGATGAATGGGTGGGCAGGTGGATAGGTGGATGGGTGGATGGGTGGATGGGCGGGTAGATGAGTGAGTGGATGAATGGATGGGTGGATAAATGGAAGGATGGATGGATGGACGGATGGATGGATGGATGGATGGGTCAATGGGTGGATGGGCGGATGGATGGCTGGGCACATGGGAGGATAGATGGATGGATGGATGGATGGATGGATGGATGGATGGATGGATCAATAGGTGGGTGGATGGATGGATAGAGGAATGGATGGGTCAATGGATGGATGGGCAGGTGCATGTGTAGATGGGTGGATGGGTGGGTGGGTGGATGGGTGGGTGGGTGGATGGATGGATGGATGGATGGATAGATGGGTGGATGGATGGATGGATGGATAAATGGATGAATGGATTTGTGAATGGATGGATGGATGGATGGATCAATAGATGGGTGGATGGATGGATAGAGGAATGGACGGGTCAATGGATGGATGGGCAGGTGCATGTGTAGATGGGTGGATGGGTGGGTAGATGGATGGATGGATGGATAGATGGGTGGATGGATGGATGGATGGATGAATGGATGTGTGAATAGATGGATGAATGGATGGATGAGTGGGTGGATGGATAGATGGATGGATTGGCAGATGCATGTGTAGATGGATGGATGGGTGGGTAGATGGAGGGAGGGATGCAGGAGGAAGGGAGGGCTAGATGGAGGGAGGGAGGGATGGATGGATGGATGGAAGGAGGGAAGGATGAATGGATGGATGGATGGATGGGCAGGTGTATGTGTAGATGGATAGATGGGCAGGTGGATGGATGAATGGATGGATGGATGGGTGGGTGGCTGGGCAGGTACATCTGTAGATGGATGGATGGGTGGGTGGATGGATGAATAAATAGATGGGTGGGTGGGTGTGTAAGTGGGTGGATGGATAGATGTGTGGGTGGGTGGATGGATGGACGGGTAGGTGCATGTGTAGATGGATGGGTGGATGGATGGATGGATGGATGGATGGATGGATAAATGGGTGGATTGGTAGATGGGTGGATGGGTGGGTAGATAGATGGATGGACATGTGAATGGATGGTGCATATGCAGATGGATGGATGAGTGGGTGGATGGGTGGATGGATGAATGGATGGATGGATAGATAGATGAATGAATGGATGAGTGGGTGTGTGAATGGGTGGATGAATGGATGGGTGGGTGGTGGGTGACTGGATGGATGGATGAATGGGCAGGTGAATGTGTAGATGGATGGGTGGGTAGATGGATGAATGGATGGATAGATAGGTGAATGGATGGATAAATGGGTGGATGGGTGGATGAGTGGATGGGTAGATGGATGGATGGGTGGGAGGATGAATGGGTGGATGGATGGGCAGAGGGATGGATGGATGGATGGGCAGGTGCATGTGTGTGTGGATGGATGGATGAATGGATGGATGGATGGATGAGTGGATGGGTGCATGGATAAGGATACGCATGGATGGGTGAGGAGATGAATAGACAGTTAGGTGGACGATTGTCCCTGCGAGTCCCGCATCAATGGGGAATGCATGCCATCCCTTCCAAGGGCCTCTTGGCTCACAGGTATTGCAGTTCCAGGATTGAAGGTCCCAATCTCCCTGCACAGACTCAACCCGGGGGAGGGGACACAGAGTCCACGTTGCTGTCCCTCCCACGCTAGCCTGCAAACCTCCTCCCCAGCAAGAGCAGATCCAGGAGCCACGAATACGGTGGAAGATGCAAAACGGTAATTAATCTGCGGCGGGAGGGGGGGTGTTAATACCTTAAAGACACGGGGACACACTGGCAGCTCCTACCAATTAGTGACCTAACCCTGCAAGCATGCTCTCCACGGTGTGGCCGAGTTGATTACTCTAATTAATTTTGCATCGACCCACATGGATCTGCTGGGAGAGGGCTGATCAGCATGGGAGACAGACGCTGCCAACCTGCAGCACCCCCCTCACTGCACAGTCCACAAGGTCAAACGCCATCCCACCTGGCCTCCTGGGCCCTGGGAAGGTGGGTCGCTCCTGACTCTCCAGGACACACACCAAGACCTGCCTCCCTCCCATCTTCAAAAAGCAGACGGGGGCCGGGTGCAGTGGCTCATGCCTGTCATCCCAGCACTTTGGGAGGCTGAGGTGGGTGGATCACCTGAGGTCAGGAGTTCAAGACCAGCCTGGCCGACATGGTGAAACCCTGTCTCTACTAAAAAAATAAAAATAAATAGCTGGGTGTGGTGGCGGGCACCTGTAATCCCAGCTACTCAGGAGGCTGAGACAGGAGAATGGCTTGAACCTGGGAGGCGGAGGTTGCAGTGAGCCGAGATTGCACCATTGCACTCCAGCCTGGGCAACAGAGCAAGACTCTGTCTCAAAAAAAAAAAAAAAAAGAAAAGAAAAGAAAAGCAGAGGAAGGCCGGGCGCGGTGGCTCAAGCCTGTAATCCCAGCACTTTGGGAGGCCGAGACGGGCGGATCACGAGGTCAGGAGATCGAGACCATCCTGGTTAACACGGTGAAACCCCGTCTCTACTAAAAAATACAAAAAACTAGCCGGCCAGGGTGGCGGACGCCTGTAGTCTCAGCTACTCGGGAGGCGGAGGCAGGAGAATGGCCTGAACCCGGGAGGCGGAGCTTGCAGTGAGCTGAGATCCGGCCACTGCACTCCAGCCTGGGTGACAGCGCGAGACTCCGTCTCAAAAAAAAAAAAAAAGAAAAGCAGAGGAGGGTACAGTTGGACAATTCACACTCACTCCCACCTTGGTGTCCTTGTCCTGCAGTGGTAAGGAGGGCTGAGAGCAGAGCGCCTTCCAGGGCCAACAGAGACCCCTGAATTGGTCTTGATGTCATTCCAACCTGAGAATGAATAGCAGTGATGGACCAGGTGTGGTGGTTCATAACTGTGATCCCAGCACTTTGGGGAGGCCAAGGTGGGAGGATCGCTTGAGCCCAGGAGTTGAGGCTGCAGTGAGCCATGATTGCACCACTGCACTCCAGCCTGGACGACAGAGCAACACCCTGTCTCAAAAAAAAAAAAAAAAAAAAAAAAGACAATAGTAGCGATGGAGGCGTCAGATGGAAGAGAATGGAGGCGGCATGAACTAGATGCTTGCAGTTCTTTTTTTTTTTTTTTTAAAAATGAGACGGAGTCTCGCTCTGTCGCTCAGGCTGGAGTGCAGTGGCGGGATCTCAGCTCACTGCAAGCTCCGCCTCCCGGGTTCACGCCATTCTCCTGCCTCAGCCTCCCGAGTAGCTGGGACTACAGGCGCCCGCCACCTCGCCTGGCTAGTTTTTTGTATTTCTTAATAGAGACGGGGTTTCACCATGTTAGCCAGGATGGTCTCGATCTCCTGACCTCGTGATCCGCCCGTCTCGGCCTCCCAAAGTGCTGGGATTACAGGCTTGAGCCACCGCGCCCGGCCGATGCTTGCAGTTCTTAAGGCTTCCCTGTCTTTCTGCCGCAGCCAGGCTCACCTTACCCCATGCATGGGGAGCTGCCCTACATCGCAAGGTGTATTAATTTCCTATTCCTGCCATAACAAATTACCCCAAACGTAGTGGCATTAAGACAACACAAGTGGGCCAGGCATGGTGGCTCACGCCTGTAATCCCAGCACTTTGGGAGGCCGAGGAGGGTGGATCACCTGAGGTCAGGAGTTCAACACCAGCCTGGCCAACATGGTGAAACCCCATCTGTACTAAAAATACAAAAATTAGGTGTGGTGGCACGCACCTGTAATCCCAGCTACTCGGGAGGCTGAGGCAGGAGAATCGCTTGAACCCAGGAGGCGGAAGTTTCAGTGAGTCAGGATCATACCACTACACTCCAGCCTGGGTGACAGAGTGAGACTCCGTCTCAAACAAACACAAACAAACACAAACAAACAAAGAAAACAAATGTATTATCTTACAATTCTGGAAGTCAGAATTCTGAAATAGGCCTTATTGAGCTAAAATCAAGGTGTGGGCAGCACTGGGTCCTTCCAGAGGCTCCAGGGGAGAACCTATTTCCCACACCCCTCAGCTGGGGGCCCCTTCCTCCACCTCCTCAGCCAGCCCCACAGCCTCCTCCAGTCTCTGATTATCGCCCTCCTGCCTCCTTTCAGGAGGGCCCTGTGATGACCTTGGGCCCCCGGATAACCCAAGATTATCTCCCATTCCAAGTTCCTTAACCCAGTCCCACCTGCAAAGTCCCTTTGGCCATGTGAGGTGACAGGTGACATATCCACAGGTCCTGGAGGTTAGGACGTAGACTTTAGGGACGGGGGTTATTATTCTGCTGACCACACAGGAGCGTCTTCCTACTGAGGCAAGCGATCCTCAACTCATGTTCAGAGCTGGATACAGCTGTACCTGAATGCAATGTTTATTTTATTTTACTTTACTTTTATTTCTTTTTTTTTTTTTTTTTTTTTTTTTGAGACGGAGTCTTGCTCTGTCGCCGGGGCTGGAGTGCAGTGGCCGAATCTCAGCTCACTGCAAGCTCCGCCTCCCAGGTTTACGCCATTCTCCTGCCTCAGCCTCCCAAGTAGCTGGGACTACCGGCGCCCGCCACCTCGCCCGGCTAGTTTTTTGTATTTTTTAGTAGAGACGGGGTTTCACCGTGTCAGCCAGGATGGTCTCGATCTCCTGACCTCATGATCCGCCCGTCTCGGCCTCCCAAAGTGCTGGGATTACAGGCTTGAGCCACCGCGCCCGGCCTACTTTTTTTTCATCTTATCTTATCTTATCTTACTTTGTTTGAGACAGGCTCTCACTCTGTTGCCCAGGCTAGAGTGCAGTGGCACGATCTGGGCTCACTGCAACTTCCGCCTCCTGAGTTCGAATGATTCTCCTGCCTCAGCCTCCTGAGTAGCTGGGATTACAGGCACCTGCCACCACGCCCAACTGATTTTTGTATTTTTAGTAGAGACGGCATTTCACCATGCTGGTCAAGCTGGTCTTGAACTCCTGACCTCAGGTGATCCGCCCGGCTAGGCCTCCCAAAGTGCTGGGATTACAAGCGTGAGTCACCGCGCCCGGGCCTGAATGCACTGTTTAACTTGAACTAACCCATTCAGAGACAACAGCCTGAGGACCAAGAATCTCTCCTGGCTTTTCCCATCACCCCAGTTCCCCGCCCCGTTTTCTCCGTTAGCAGATGAATGATGAGGACTACAGTGTTTAGAGCAGCAGACAAGATTTGGTTGTTTACAGCTAGATGCATGTTTACATATACATACACCTTGGTAGCCCCCATCCGAAACCAAGATCTGAAACGTATTTCTTTACCCTGGTAGTCCCCCTTGTTCCCCCTACCAGTCTCCACCGGCTGGGGTAATCACTGCTCCGACTTCCATCATTAAGAACTGGTCGACCAGGGCGCGGTGGGCGGTGGCTCACGCCTGTAATTCCAGTACTTGGGAGGTCGAGGCGGGCGGATCACCTGAGGTCAGAAGTTCTAGGTAAGTTCTAAACCCCGTCTCTACTAAAAATACAAAATTAGCTGGGTGTGGTGGCGCACACCTGTAATCCCAGCTACGTGGGAGGCTGAGGCAGGAGAATCGCTTGAACCCAGGAGTCGGAGGTTGCCGTGAGCCAAGATCTTGACACTGCCACTCCAGCCTGGGCAACAGAGCAAGACTCCATCTCAAAAAAAGAAAAAGAAAAAGAACTATTTGCAACATCTGCTCTTGAAATCCATCGGAATGGAATTTATGCGTGTTCAGTTGTGTCTGCTCCTTTTATTTAAGAATACATCGGAGAGATTCGTCTGTGATGCTGGATGTTTCAATGCTTGTAGTTATTTATTGTTCTGTAGCATTCTATTATATGAGCACACGACCACTGGGGCTATCTTGAGCAAATCTGCTATGAACAATCTTTTTTTTTTTTGAGACAATATCTCACTCTGTTACCCAGGCTGGAGTGCAGTGGCACAATCATGGCTCACTGCAGCCTCGACCTCCTGGGCTCAAGCGATCCTCGTGCCTCAGTCTCCCAAGTAACTGGGACTACAGGCATACACCACCATGCCTGGGTAATTAAAAAAAATTTTTTTTTTAGAGACAGGGTCTCACTGTGTTGTCCAGGCTAGCCTTGAACTCCCGAGCACACATGATCTCCTGAGGCGATCTCTCTGCAAAAAATTGTATCTGCAAAAAATAGTAACAATTAGCCGGGTAGCCGGGTGTGGTGGCTCATGCCCGTAATCCCAGCACTTTGGGAGGCCAAGGCAAGCGGATCACAAGGTCAGGAGATCGAGACCATCCTGGCTAATACAGTGAAACCTCGTCTCTACTAAAAAAATACAAAAAAACAGCGGGGTGTGGTGGCAGGCGCCTGTAGTCCCAGCTACTCGGGAGGCTGAGGCAGGAGAATTGCTTGAACCTGGGAGATGGAGGTTGCAGTGAGCCAAGACTGTGCCACTGCACTCCAGCCTGGGCGACAGAGCTAGACTCCATCTCACAAAAAATAAAAAATAAAAATAAATAAAATAATAAATAAAATACAAAATTAGCTGGGTTTGGTGGCTCATGCCTGTAGTCCCAGCTACGCAGGAGGCTGAGGCAGGAGAATCACTTGAACCTGGGAGGCAGAGGTTGCAGTGAGCCGAGGTCCCGTCATTGCACTCCAGCCTGGGTGGCAGAGCGAGACTCTGTCACAAAAAAAAAAAAAAAAAAAAAAAATAGTCAATTATGTTTCAATAAAACTGAGGTGGGGAGAAGAAAAATACAGTCGGCCGGGCGCGGTGGCTCAAGCCTGTCATCCCAGCACTTTGGGAGGCCGAGACGGGCGGATCACGAGGTCAGGAGATCGAGACCATCCTGGCTGACACGGTGAAACCCCGTCTCTACTAAAAAATACAAAAAACTAGCCGGGCACGGTGGTGGGCGCCTGTAGTCCCAGCTACTCGGGAGGCGGAGGCCGGAGAATGGCGTGAACCCGGGAGGCGGAGCTTGCAGTGAGCTGAGATCCGGCCACTGCACTCCAGCCTGGGCGACAGGGAGAGACTCCGTCTCAAAAAAAAAAAAAAAAAAAAAAAAAA
>NW_020257508.1:20193-27790 GCF_003255815.1 Theropithecus gelada
GCCTTCTGTGACCGCCCTTTAAGCGGGGGAGGGAGTCCCTTTGAAAAAAAAAAAAAAAAAAAAAAAAAAAAAAAAAAAAAAGGCCGGGCGCGGTGGTTCAAGCCTGTCATCCCAGCACTTTGGGAGGCCGAGACGGGCGGATCACGAGGTCAGGAGATCGAGACCATCCTGGCTAACATGATGAAACCCCGTCTCTACTACAAAAATACAAAAACTTAGCCGGGCGAGGTGGCGGGCGCCTGTAGTCCCAGCTGCTCGGGAGGCTGAGGCAGGAGAATGGCGTGAACCCGGGAGGCGGAGCTTGCAGTGAGCTGAGATCCGGCCACTGCACTGCAGCCTGGGCCACAGGGAGAGACTCCGTCTCAAAAAAAAAAAAAAAAAAAAAAAAAAAACAAAACAATTGAAGGACAAAAGAGAACGTGGAAGAAATGGAGAGACATCCCAAGTGCGGGGAGCAACAACCAAATAATGTTACCACGTCGATTTCCTCTGTGTTAATCCATACACCTTTATTTCAATACCAATCAAAATTCCAAGCCGAATTTTTTTCAGAGTGAAGGAGAATTGAACACAATTATTTTAAAATTCATGTGGCAGAATATACATTTCAGACTCACCAGGAATTTTTTTTTTAAGAGAGCAGAGGAAGGGCATTTGTTTTTGCAAGAAGTTGAAACGTATTGTAAAATGACAATAATTATAAAGTTACAATATCGTTTACCTAAAAACTGATCAAAGCGTATATTACAGTGGAATTGAGGAGTCTTTTCCTTTCTGGCGGGGAAGGCTGTGGTTGGCATTACTGGGTACCATTAAGAATGTAATAGGCTGGGTATGGTGGCTTACGCCTGTAATCCCAGCACTTTGGGAGGCCAAGGCGGGTGGATCACGAGGTCAGGAGATCGAGACCATCCTGGCTAACACGGTGAAACCCCGTCTCTACTAAAAATACAAAAAAACTAGCCGGGCGAGGTGGCGGGCGCCTGTAGTCCCAGCTACTCGGGAAGCTGAGGCAGGAGAATGGCATAAACCTGGGAGACAGAGCTTGCAGTGAGCTGAGATCCGGCCACTGTACTCCAGCCTGGGTGACAGAGCGAGACTCCGTCTCAAAAATAAATAAATAAATAAAAATAAAATACAAAAATACAAAAATACAAAAATACAAAAATTAGCCGGGCGTGGTGGCGGGCGCCTGTAGTCCCAGCTACTCGGGAGGCTGAGGCAGGAGAATGGCTTGAACCCAGGAGGCGGAGGTTACAGTGAGCCGAGATAGCGCCATTGCACTCCAGCCTGGGTGACAGAGCAAGAATCTGTCTCAAAAACAAAAAGAGTATAATAAAGAAGTTGGAGCCTGTGGTGGTGCACACCTGCAACTCCAGCTACTCAGGAGGCTGAGGCGGGAGGGTCCCTAAAGCCAGGGAGTTCAAGGCTGCAGTGAGCTCTGATTGAACCATTGCACTCCAGCCTCGGCAACAGAGCAAGACTCTATCTCTACAAAAAAGTAGAGACTGTCTCAAAAAAAAAGTGTGCATATATATATATATATACACACACACACACACACACATACATACATATAATATTAAATAACGTGGGTTGGCCGGGCGCGGTGGCTCAAGCCTGTAATCCCAGCACTTTGGGAGGCCGAGATGGGAGGATCATGAGGTCAGGAGATCGAGACCATGCTGGCTAACACGGTGAAACCCCGTCTCTACTAAAAAATACAAAAAATTAGCCGGGCGAGGTGGCGGGCGCCTGTGGTCCCAGCTACTTGGGAGGCTGAGGCGGGAGAATGGCGTGAACCCAGGAGGCGGAGCTTGCAGTGAGCTGAGATCCGGCCACTGCACTCCAGCCTGGGCGACAGAGCCAGACTCCGTCTCAAAAAAAATAAAAATAAAAAAATAACGTGGGTTGTGTATTCCGTTATGTCAAAGAAAATCTATTGCTCAGAATCTAAAATCTCTCACAAAGAGATATTTGTATAATGGTCATTGCAGTATTCTTTGACTAGTTTTTTTTTTTTTTTAAATTGGCAATAGGCCGGGTGCGGTGGCTCAAGTCTGTAATCCCAGCATTTCGGGAGGCCGAGACGGGTGGATCACAAGGTCAGGAGATCGAGACCATCCTGGCTAACCTGGTGAAACCCCATCTCTACTAAAAAATACAAAAAACTAGCCAGGCGAGGTGGTGGGCGTCTGTAGTCCCAGCTACTCGGGAGGCTGAGGCAGGAGAATGGCATAAACCCGGGAGGCGGAGCTTGCAGTGAGCTGAGATCCGGCCACTGCACTCCAGGCTGGGCTGAGGGAGACTCCGTCTCAAAAAAAAAAAAAAAAAATTGGCAATAATATAAATGCCTGTATTAATCAAGGTCTCTGCTATGGTTAAATTGATTGCAAAACTGGTCTCAATTCTTCACGCTGTCTGGGTGCGGTGGCGCAAGCCTGTAATCCCAGCACTTTGGTAGGCCAAGGCAGGTGGATAACTTGAGGCCAGGAGTTAGAGACCAGCCTGGTCAACAAGGCAAAACCCTGCCCGTACTAAAAATGCAAAAACTAGCCGGGCGTGGTGGCATGTGGCTATAGTCCCAGCTACTCGGGAGGCTGAGGCAGAGAATGGCGTGATCCTGGGACACAGAGGTTGCAGTGAGCCGAGATAGTGCCACTGCACTCCATCCTGGGTGACAGAGCGAGACTCCGTCTCAAAAAAAAAAAAAAAGTTTAATGAAAAGGGTTGCTTTCTCTTTTCTTCGTTTCTTTCTTTCTTTCTTTCTTTCTTTTTTTTTTTGAGACAGAGTTTTGTTCTTGTCGCCCAGGCTGGAGTACAGTGGCACGATCTCGGCTCACCGCAACCTCCGTCTCCCAGGATCACGCCATTCTCCTGCCTCAGCCTCCCGAGTAGCTGGGATTACAGGCACCCACCAGCAGGCCCGGCTAATTTTTTTGGTATTTTTAGTGGGAACAGGGTTTCACTATGTTGGTCAGGCTGGTCTTGAACTCCTGACCTCAGGTGATCCGCCCGCCTCGGCCTCCCAAAGTGCTGGGATTACGGCTGTGAGCCACCGTGCCTGGCTGAGGGTTGCATTTTTTAAGAGGTGGGCTCTCGCTGTGTTGCCCAGGCTGGAATGCAGTGGCACCATCATAGCTCCCTTCAGCTTCAACCTCCTGGGCTCAAGTGATCCTCCCGCCTCAGCCTCCTGAGTAGCTGGGACTACAGGCACCACCACCACACCCAGCTCGTGCTTTTATTTTTATTTATTTTATTTTATTTATTTTTGAGATGGAGCCTGGCTCTGTTGCCCAGGCTGGAGTGCAGTGGCTCGATCTCGGCTCACTGCAACCTCCACCTCCTGGGCTCAAGCGATTCTCCTGCCTCAGCCTCCTGAGTGGCTGGGATTACAGGTGCCCGCCATCACGCCTGGCTAATTTTTGTATTTTTTTATAGAGACGGGGTTTCACCATGTTGGCCAAGTCGGTCTCAAACTCCTGACCCCAAGTAATCCACCTGCTTCGACCTCGCAAAGTGCGGGGATTACAGGCATGAGCCACCGCACCCAGCCTCTATGAAAATTTTTAGGCCAGGAGCAGTGGCTCATGCCTGGAATCCCAGCACTTGGGAGGCCGAGGCAGGCAGATCACGAGGTCAGGAGTTCAATACCAGCCTAATCAACATGGTGAAACCCCCTCTCTACTAAATATATAAAAATTAGCCAGGTGCAGTGGCTCATTCCTGTTATCCTAGCACTTTGGGAGGCCGAGGCAGGTGGATCACAAGGTCAGGAGATCAAGACCATCCTGGCTAACACAGTGAAATCCCATCCCTACTAAAAACACAAAAAATGAGCCGGGCATGGTGACAGGTGCCTGTAGTCCCAGCTACTCGGGAGACGGAGGCAGGAGAATGGCGTGAACCCAGGAGGTGGAGGTTGCAGTGAGCCAAGATCGCGCCACTGCACTCCAGCCTGGCGACAGAGCGAGACTGTCTCAAAAAAAAAAAAAAAAAAATTAGCCAAGTGTTGGCCGGGCACAGTTACTCATGCCAGTAATCCCAGCACTTTGGGGGCCGAGGTGGGTGGATCACCTGAGGTCAGGAGTTCGAGACCAGCCTGGCCAACATGGCGAAACCCCGTCTCTACTAAAAATACGAAAATTAGCCGGACATGGTGGCACATTCCAGTAATCCCAGCCACTTGGGAGGCTGAGGCAGGAGAGTTGCTTGAACCCGAGAGGCAGAGGTTGCAGTGAGCCGAGATCACACTATTGCACTCCAGCCTGGATGACAGAGCGAAATTCTGTCTCAAAAAAAAAAAAAAGGCCGGGCGCGGTGGCTCAAGCCTGCAATCCCAGCACTTTGGGAGGCCGAGACGGGCAGATCACGAGGTCAGGAGATCGAGACCATCCTGGCTAACACGGTGAAACCCCGTCTCTACTAAAAAATACAAAAAACTAGCCGGGCGAGGTGGCGGGCGCCTGTAGTCCCAGCTACCCGGGAGGCTGAGGCAGGAGAATGGCATGAACCCGGGAGGCGGAGCTTGCAGTGAGCTGAGATCCGGCCACTGCACTCCAGCCTGGGCGGCAGAGCGAGACTCCGTCTCAAAAAAAAAAAAAAAAAAGTTAGCCAGGCGTGGTGGTGGGTGCCTGTAGTCCTGGCTACTAGGGAGGCTGAGGCAAGAGAATCACTTAGGCCCAGGAGGCAGAGGTTGCAGTGAGCCGAGATTATGCCACTGTACTCACGCCTGTGACAAGAGCGAAACTCCGTCTCAAAAAAAAAAACAAAAAAAGAATTGAAATTATTTACCAGTGATGACATTTTCTTCATTTCTTCATTTTACTTTTTAATATTTTCTAATTAGCTTTTCAGTCAGAAAGAAAGAACTGCCAACCGTGTACGGCAGGTCACGGATAATACGCAAAGCCATGTCTGTGAACGTCTTTAATATTTATGTACAATTATTTTGCACATATGTGCGTGTTTACAGGCAAGACGCTTCCCAAGCTTTCTCTCTGGAACGGTGAGACTGATAATTTTTTGTTGTGGTGGTTGATGGTCTCCATTTTACTACAATTTTACCACCCAAGACACGCATTGTTTGTGTAATAAAAAATAATAACTAGATTTATTTTTCTACCTCCTTGACTTCCCCCGTCGCCTCTCTCGAATTTGCCCGACAACCTTTCCCGGCACCCGTGATAATTGATCCTTAATCAAATATTCAAATGGGTGCTTCAAGGAAAGGCACGGTGATTTGGCAATTTTGATGATAAATAATATTTCTTTGCTTTGTCCCCCCCATACTGCTTCTCCCTCCCTAGTCCCCCTCTTTTTGCAGTCCAACCCCGACGTTGCCCCCGCGCCACTAGAATCTCGCAAATATCTTTCGGTTTTAAGAGTTCCCTGGGGAAGCCTTGTTCTAAATGAGGTGTAAAAATCTAAGCGGCACAAAAAAAAAAAAATAGCGCGAGGTTGGAATCAATATTCTCTTCACAGCTCCATCGATTAACAACCATATTCTTCATTTATTAATTATGAAGGGGGATTTCAGGGCCTCCGTCTCCTTCTTTCGAGGTGACATGGCAGCTTCCCCTCCTCCCTGCCTCCCCCAGGTCTGGGGCCTGTGGTACCCAGGGCTCAGCATCCCTGGAGCCGGGGGGTAGGGAGGGAGGTGGGCGTTCTGCCCCCACGGGCAGGTCCGGCCAGGAGCAGAGAGCTCTGTCTGGCTTTGGAATCTGCCTCAATGCAAAGAAGTCTAGTTATCTGTTCCAGTGCTGGCTTTGCCGTCTGTCTCCTTAGAAGATAAGTTCCATGGCTGGGTGTGGTGGCTCACACCTGTCATCCCAGCACTTTGGGAGGCCGAGGCGGGCCGATCACCTGAGGTCAGGAGTTCGAGACCAGCCTGGCCAACATGGCGAAACCCCATCTCTACTGAAAACACAAAACATTAGTCGGGTGTGGTGGCGCGCACCTGCAATCCCAGCTGCTCGGGAGGCCGAGGCAGGAGAATCACTTGAACCCAGAGAATCGCCTGAACCCACTGCAGAGGTTGCAGTGAGCGGAAATCGTGCCACTGCACGCCAGCTTGGGCAACAGAGGGAGACTCCGTCTCAAAAAAACAAAAACAAAAACAAAAACAGAAACAGAAACGGAGATAAGCTCCATGTGGACCTTTTTTCCCCTGCTCTGTTTCTGACGCTGGGTGCACGTGCCCTCTGAAACGGTGCTGAGACAGTGGCAGAGTCACAGAGGCAAGAGACGGGCAGGAAAGAATAGAGTTCAAAAGCCGGCTCTGACCACGGTCCATTCATGTGTGTTGGCCTCTGGGAGTCTCACCTCCCTTTCTCCTGCTCTATTTCTGACCCTGAACACACACGCTCAGTAAAGCTGTGCTGAGAGAGTGAACCATGAGCATGGTGGCTGAGTGCGGCAGCTGGCGGCCCTGGATCCCGCTTTCCTAACCTTGTGGGTCTCAGTTTTCTCATCTGTAAAATGGCCCCTCCATCCGACGAGGCCATACCTCATGTCAGCCCTTGTTTGGGCTGAACCCCCTTGTTTATATTGGGGGGGGGTGTCTTTGATCTGGGAAGTCACTGGGTCAGGAGCCAGGTCAGATTCACCTTTGTCCCCAGAGCACAGCATCAGGATGGCCCAGAAGTAATCACTGAAAGTGCCTGTGGGTGGAAAAATGGATGGGTGGGAGGTTGGATGGGATGGAGGCATAAGTGGGTGGGTGGGGGGTGAACGGATATATGGGAGGGCAGACGAGTGAATGGGTATGTAAGTGGATAGATGCGTGAATGAATCAGTGAATGAGTGTGAGTGTAGTTGGATGGGTGACTGGAGGAATTGAGTGAATGGATGTATGGATACATGGGTACATAGGTATGTGGATGAGTGGAAGGGTGAGTGGATAGGTAGAACAATGAATGGGTGGATGACAAAATAAAAGATAAACAATGAATGAGTGGATGAATAGATGGGTGAATGGTTTGGTGAATGGATTGGTGGGTGGCTGGTTGGCTAGGTGGGTGAGTGGATCAATATATGAATGAATATATGTGTAATGTGTGGGAGAATAGACAAATGGCTAGATGGATAGGTGGATGGATGGCTAGAAAGGCGAATGGATGAGTGGATAGGAGGATAAATGGGTGGATGGATGGGAGGATGGATGGATAGGTGGGTGGTCGGATGAGAGGTTGGATGGGTGTAGAGGATGAATGGGTGGATGGGAGGATGGATGGATGGGGAAATGAATGGGTGGATAGATGAATGAATGGATGGGAGGATGGAGGATAAATGGGTGGGAGGATGAATAGATGAATGGATGAATGGGTGGGAGGAGGGATGGAGGGGTGGGTGAGTGAGTGGATGGATGGATAGATGGGTGGATGCATAGATGGATGGATGGATGGATGGATGGATGGAAAGATGAATGGATGGATGGATGGATGGAAGGAAAGATGGATGGATGTGTAGATAGGTAGATGTGTAGATGGGTAGATGGGTGGGAGAATGAATGGGTGTGAGAGGATGGATGAATGGGAGGATGGATGGATGGAGGGATGAATGGATGGGAGGATGGATGAGTGTGGGAGAATAGATG
>NW_020257509.1:0-16102 GCF_003255815.1 Theropithecus gelada
TGAGGGGGCTGGGCAGGGGCGTGGCCGTGTGTGTGAGGGGGCTGGGCCGGGGGCGTGGCCGTGCGTGTGAGGGGGCTGGGTAGGGGCGTGGCCGTGTGTGTGAGGGGGCTGGGTAGGGGCGTGGCCGTGCGTGTGAGGGGGCTGGGTAGGGGCGTGGCCACGTGTGAAGGGGCCGTGCAGGGGGCGAGGCCACGCGCGTGAGGAGGCTGAGAAGGGGGCGTGGCCACGCGTGTGAGGGGCTGGGTAAGAGGCGTGGCCGTGTGTGAGGGCGCTGGGAGGGGCGTGGTCATGTGCGAGGGGGCGTGACCACGTGTGGAAGGGGGCTGACCGGGGGTGTGGTCACATGTGAGGGGGCTGGCAGGGGGTGTGGCCATGTGTGAGGGGGCTGGGCCGGGGGCGTGGCCACACGTGAGCGGGCTCTGCTGTGGGCTTCCTTCCCTTCCTGTGCAGGTGGTGGTGCCCCCTGCGCCTTCACTGGGGCACAGCCACCTAACTGAATCCAGCCAGGATCAAGGGCAGACGGTGGCACAGGTCTTGCCACTGTCCCCAACCTGGGTTTCAACACAGCTGAGGCCTGGCATAGTCTTTCTGGGCGCCTCTGGCTGGCTCGGTCTGAAAGGTGGGACAGATGCAGATGGCGCCTCCCTGGGTGCAGCGTGGGTGGCTCCTGGCCGGGGAAGTGAGAGGCTCCTGTGCAGTATCTCTGAAGCAGCCCCAGGCCAAGGCTGTGGCGTGCTCGGTAGTGCTGCAGGCCCAAGATGTTTATGGGTCGAGGGTCCCCGGGGCCGAGATTCTGATCCCTGGTGACAGGTGGTGGGAGGAAGTCCAGACGTGTCTTGGGTGGCTGTTCCTCACATTGAGGTGACACCGCGTCTCCAAACATGTGACGTGGCTGGAAGCAGATGCTGCTGTCCAGTTCTCCCTCCTCTCCGTCCCTGCCTGGGACATGTGGATCTCACCCCCCAGCCACTTCCTTCTGGCCTCTGTCCCCCTGCCTGGGACACGTGGACCTCACCCCCAGTCTCCTCCTTCTCGCCTCTGCCAGGTCACAGTCTGCACCAGAAGTTTGGCGGATCTCAGTGAGGCGTTAGTTTGCATTTCCTCGCGACGGGTGAGTTGAACACCCTTTCATGAGGGTATTGATCACTGTGTACCTTCTTCGTTGAAATGTTGTCAGTGTTTAAAGTAACAAATCTTCCTCTACGACTATGCTACAATTTTTGTGTAATATTTTGATGAATATTTGAAATACGTGCTGATTTTCTTTGGATTTCTTCTTTGACCCTGCTTTATTTAGGAAACTCTCTTTATTTATGTATTTATTTTTTAAACCCCCTATTCTGAGAAGCATATTTAGAAGAGTCTTGCCCACTTTCCAAATATGTGGAGAGTCTAAAAGGGATCTTGCTATTACTGATTTAACTCCATTTTGATCAAGGAACAAACTGCAGGATCTCACTTTTTAAAATTACGGAGACTTATTCTTACTGTTTAACATAAGCCCTGGCCGGGCGCGGTGGCTCAAGCCTGTAATCCCAGCACTTTGGGAGGCCGAGACGGGTGGATCACGAGGTCAGGAGATCGAGACCATCCTGGCTAACACGGTGAAACCCCATCTCTACTAAAAAATACAAAAAACTAGCAGGGCGAGGTGGCGGGCGCCTGTAGTCCCAGCTACTCGGGAGGCTGAGGCAGGAGAAGGCAGAGCGTGCAGTGAGCTGAGATCCGGCCACTGCACTCCAGCCTGGGCAACAGAGCGAGACTCTGTCTCAAAAAAAAAAAAAAAACAAAACCATAAGCCCTATCTTCGTAAATGCTCCATGCACACTCGAAAATTACGTGTGTTCTGCAGCTGTGGGGTGGGACGCTCTCCAAGAGTTAATGAGGTGCAGCTGGTTGACAGTGCTCTTAAAACCGGCGAATCCTTCCTGTCCTGTCTGCTGTGCTTGCAGAGCCGTTACATCTCCAACTAGGACAGTGAATTTCTCTATTCTTTCAGTTCTGTCCTTTTTACTTCGTGTATTTTGAAACTTATTATCTTTTTAGGCATTTAGGATTTTTCTGTGATCCTCACAGAGGCTGACCATGGTGTCATCATGAATATCCCTCTTTATCTTCAGGGGTGCTACCTGGTCTCATGTGCGTGTCCCAGGGCTGCTTTCTTATGCACAGAATTGGCGCTCTGTATCTTTTCCTTTTTCTATTCTTTTTTTCCTTTTATTTCCTTTTTTAGACGAATTCTTGCTCTGTCGCCCAGGCTGGAGTGCAGTGGTGCGATCTTGGCTCACTGCAAGCTCTGCCTCCTGGGTTCACGCCATTCTCCTGCCTCAGTCTCCTGAGTGGTTGGGACTACAGGCGCCCACCACCACGCCTGGCTAATTTTCTTTTTTTCGTATTTTCTTAGTAGAGACAGGGTTTCACCGTGTTAGCCAGGATGGTCTTGATCTCCTGACCTTGTGATCTGCCCACCTTGGCCTCCCAAAGTACTGGGATTACAGGCATGAGCCACCGTGCCCGGCCACTTTTTTCCTTTTTTTTTTTTTTGAGGCAGGGTCTCACTCTGTTGCCCAGGCTGGAGTGCAGTGTTGCCATCTCGGCTCACCACAGCCTTGACCTCCTGGGCTCAAGTGATCCTCCCACCTCAGCCTCCAGAGTAGCTGAAACCACAGGCGCACACCACCATGCCAAGCTATTTTTTTTTTTTTTTTTTTTGCATTTTTTTTAGGCTGATTGCCCAGGCTGGTTTTAAACTCTTTTTTTTTTTTTTTTCGAGAAGGAGTTTCACTCTTGGTGCCCAGGCTGGAGTGCAGTGGCATGATCTTGGCTCACTGCAACCTCCACCTCCTAGGTTCAAGCAATTTTCCTGCCTCAGCCTCCCCAGTAACTGGGATTACAGGCATGTACCACCATGCCTGGCTAATTTTTTGTATTTTTAGTAGAGACAGGGTTTCACCATGTTGGCCAGGCTGGTCTCGAACTCCTGACCTCAGGTGATCTGTCTGCCTCAGCCTCCCAAAGGGCTGCGATTACAGGGCAAAGTCTTTAGACTCAAGTGATTCTTACGCCTCCATCTCCCACAATGCTGGGACCACGCCTGGCCCACTGTGGATCTTTTTCTATCCTTTAGACACCAAACCTGTCTTTGTATCTTAAGTGGGTGTCCGTAGATGGAGTTGGGTCTTGGTGACAGTCTCCACTTTGCACGTGGAGTTTCTCGATTTGCCATTCCTGTAATGATTGATGAGGTTGCTGTACATCCTCCATCTTGCTACTTGTTTTCTAAGTGTCTTATCTTGTCATTTGTTTTCTATTTGTCATATTTTTGTTCCTTTGTTCCTCCATTCCTGCCTTTTTTGGGTTAATTGAAATTTTTTAGCACTCCATTTTACACCTCTGTTGGCCTTTTAGCTGTGTCTCTTGGTATTACCATTTTTAGTAGTTATTCTAAAGACAACAAAATGCATCCTTAATTTATCAGCCTATTCACGTCACACAAAATGTTGGAAACTTGTAACAGTGTAATTCCTCTAACCCTGTTCTTCCTGTTATAGTTGTCATATGTTTAACTTTTACCTACATCACAAACTCCATAACACAATGCTGCTTTTGCTTTGGACAATCTTTTAAAGACATTAAAGTTCCCTTTTTAAGAAATTAACCGTCTTTTGGGTGTGGTGGCTCATGTTTGTGATGCCCAAATTTTAGGAGGCAGAGGCAGGAGGATTGCCTGAACTCAGGAGTTCAAGAGTGGTTTCAGAAACACAGTGAGACCTCGTCTATTAAAAGGAAAAGAAACTAGTTGGGCATGGTGGTGCGCACCTGTAGTTTCAGCTTCTTGGGAGGCCAAGGCAGAGGGATCCCTGGAGCCCAGGAGGTTGAGGCCGCTGTGAGCCATTGTTGTTTTCCTCCGGCCCCCACACAGCTCCTTCTCTGTTGCCCCAGGCCAAGCCCAGCCCTGGCGCTGCCCCTCCTCTCACTGGGGCTCTTGTTCCCCCTGAGCTCCGCCTCTTATGACGGCAGATGGGGAGGGGGAGGGTGGGAAGCATGGCTCACAGTCAGCTCCATCACAGTGGCCCTGTATTTGTCCAGTTTCACAGCCATTTGCTAGAGGAGCGCAGGTCCAGCACTGGCTACCCTGTCATGGCAGGGGTGACCTCTTACCAGCCTAGCAGCCCAGAGGCGCCCCAGGCGGGGAGGCGGCAGGTGGACACCGGGCCCCACGTGTTGTGGCAGTGACGCCGGCGGCTCACCAGAGCTCCGACAGCAGAGAAACAGGCTGCGAGTGTAAACGTTGACTTGATGTGAGCCAGGGCGCCATGGCGCCGGCAGCATGTGCTGCAGAGACGTCCAATCAGTCAGCCCCTCCGTGCTCGGTGGGTGAGGCGTTGCTGTACGTGCACCATTAAAGAGCTCACAGGAGAGAAATGCAAACTCCTGTGGGGGCCCCAGGGTGGACTGCACCACTCAGCACGAGGCTTTCCCAGCAATGCGGGCTTTCTGAGGCTGTCATTTTGAGCATGTCTTTCAAGGCTGCAGCCCTTAAGCAGCACAGCCTGGGTGTTCAGCTGGATAATCCTGTAAATGAGGTTTAAGTGGTTTAATTGCTCACAGCAGCAGGTGGGAGTCTGAGCCTCTGTGCAGGGCTGCAGGCTGTGGATGGATTATACAGGTGCTGGTCTTTAATGAGAGGACCTTCAGAGAGATGCAACAAAACCGCACGTGAGGCAGAAATGAAGCCTCTGAGTCGTATTGGAAGAGCTGCTGTCCATGCAGCCACCGCCCCCCTAGATAATTCTGTGAGGGTCCTGGCTCCAGTCCATCTGTCCATCATCTCGGGAGCAGCCCATGCCAGCCACATTGTCCTCCAGGCTTCTCTGCACAGACCTGGCTGCTGCGGGGTGCAGGGCATTCTGGTTGCACGTGTGCACTCCACCCCCTTTCACACGTGTATTCTCTGTAACACTCAGGATAATCCCGTGAACTAGAAGTCAGGTCCCCTGCTGAACTGGAATAGGCCTGACAAAGATCTTGGAGGATTAAGGCAGAGCTTTGCCCTGGATCTGCCTCCAGGAAGGTGCCTGAGTCTCCACAGGGGCTGTGCCACAGAAGTCCCCCTCAGCTTTTGGAACCCCAGAGCCCTTCACTGCACATTCAACCCTTAGCCTCAGTCTCCAGGGACCTGGCAAAGCCCCAGCGTCAGCTTTTATGTTCTTCTGCATCACCGCGTCCTCTGCCTCGCTATGAATGAGTTTATCAGGCCTCCTCCTTGAGGAGTGAGGTTGGGGCAGGTGGCAGACCTCAGGGCCAACAGAGAGTCATTAACTAATCTCATAGTGAACGTGGCCTGGAGTCTTGTTTTCCAGGTGGATAAAGGAAAATTGGGCAAAGTTCGTAGGGGAAAATACCAAGTTTTGTGGTGGTTGTGTTGATGGTGGAGGTTGGGCTGAATCCGAGAGGCAAGTACATTTTAAGCTTGGCTACCACACTCACGGACACTGCAGAGAATGAGGAAAAATGGCTGGTTGTGTTTTTTTTTCTTCTGCACAAAATAATAATTGCTTTTGTTTACAGGTTTTCTGAAATGTCCTTCCAATTCCATTGCCCCTGAATTATGAGCTGTGCCAGCTTGTGTGCAACAAATGGGTCTTACTGAGCACAAATACAAGGGTGCAGAGCGTCTTTCAAAGAGGAGGCATCAGGGAGCCTCCTCTGGTCTCCACAGCCCCTGCCAGGAGGGTGCTTCTCGGGATCCAGACCTGTCTGGGCTGCTTCAGTGGCCTCCCCATCTTTTCCGGTGCGGCAGATCTGTGCCCGCAGCAATGCGTCCCCCGCCCCTGCACCACCACTCTTCCTGAGGCCCAGTGTTGATCTCTGTGGCCCCAGTGAGGACATTTTCGAGGCTTCGTGATCTCTATAGGATGCTGTCCAGACCCATGCACACAGCAGGTGCATCCGCGAGGCACACCTCATATCTCAGCACTGCTGTGCCGTGATGCAAGTCCTCAGGGAGCTCGGCTCCACACTGTCACTCAGGGATCCAGCAGACCCTTCCACCTGCGGCGCTGCCCTCCTCCGGGTTGGCGTCCTCTCCGTTCAGTACACAGCTGGGGAGGAAAGTGAGGAGGCTGTTGCGAGGGTCTTATGAGCCAGGGCCAGGAGTGGACCCCATCACCCCTGCCCACATTTCTTGGTCAGAACTAGCTGTGTGGCCAAGGTGAGCCCCTGAAGTGGAGGACGAAGGCAGCACCTGCCTTTCTCTCTCTCTTTCTCTCTGTCTGCCATTTGCCCCTCACCCCCACCCACCCCACCACCTGCGCCCTCCAAGGAAGGTGCCTCAATGCCCGTCAGTAACCCACTCCTGTTGTAAAAATTCCACTCCATTTCCTCTTCAGAGCGACTGCCAGAGAAAACCGGATAGTTGTGCCTTTCCCTGCGTTTCCATGGTTCTTTTATAATCCTGGTTTTAAAATATAAAATAGTGCATGCTGGTATTTGCTTTTTAGGGTTGTAGTAAGAAGGTTAACAAGGTCCCACAAACCAGGTGGCTCAAAACAGCAGATATTGACTGTCTCACGGTTCTGGAGACCAGAAGTCTGAAACAAAGTGGTGGTGGAGTCTGCTCCCTCCGGAGGCTCTGAGGGGGATGTGGAGGCTCTGAGGGGAATTCAGGGGTTCTGAGGGGGAGGCGGGGGGGCCTGTGAGGGGGAGGCGGGGGGGGGGTTCTGAGGGAGGACGAGGACTCTGAGGGGGAGGCGGGGGGCCTCTGAGGGAGAGGTGGGGGGGGGTTCGGGGGGGGGGGGGGGGCTCTGGGGGGGAGGCCGTTCCTGCCTCTCTCCGCTGTGCCGGGGATCGCTGCGCCTTCGTGCTCCTCTGCTTGTGGATGCGTCACTCCAGCTCCGTCCTTCTTCAGGCGGCATCCATCTCCCTGCGTTCTCTCCTTTATAAGGGCACCTGTCATTGGATGCAGAGACCGCCCTAATGCACCATGATTCTATCTGGAGAACCTGAACTTAATTACATCAGTGAAGACCCATTCTCCATGAGGTCCCACCCGCAGGTTCTAGGGGGATATGTCTTTTGGTGCCACCATTCCCCCCGCTCCGATGCTCCTGTAAACTCATTAAACTTCATGGAGGGGATTCAGGTGGGGGTGCCCTTGGCCTCACTCCGTGGGCGTCAGGGGGCGCATCCCCTGCAGGCCGGCCCTTCTGCCCTCTCAGAGGCAGCCACAGCTCAGGCCAGGCTGGAGGGTGGGGTCGGCTTCCTCCCTCCCTCTCTCTCACTGTCCCCCCCCCCCCCCCTCTTCGCCCCCCCCCCCCCCCCCCCGCTTCCTCCCATCCTCCCTCTTACTGCCCGCCCCCTGCACCTCCTTCCTTCCATCCTCCCTCTCACTGGCCCCCCTCCCCCACCAACCTGCTTCCTCCCTCCCTCCCCCTCACTGCCTCCCGCTCCCTGCCTGCTTCCTACCATCCTGCCTCTCACTGGGCCCCCCACCTGCTTCCTCCCATGCTCCCTCACACTGACCCACCGCGTGTTAAGTGTCTGTCAGGCTGGGAGGCAAGAAGCAGCAGGTGCCTTCAGTTTGGCCTCATACATTCGTTGTCACGAGCTGGGTCTGCTTCCCTGGCTCAGACCTTCGATTTTCAGGGTCTGATGAAAATCTGATGAGTGGGGGGTGGGCACCCGGGGCAGCTGCCCAGGGATGGCTTCATGCGATCTCTTGGTGGACATCAGCTGCTGTCTAGCTGGGGCTCTGTTACTTCTATTCTTCAGGTCTGGTGCCTTTTTATGCCATTGCATATGGAATTGTTTAACAATTTAATTTTCAAATTGTTCATAGAAATATAGGAAGATAATTGAATTTTGTGTGTTGATCAGATATCCTGAAACCTGACTAGATTCACTGAATCATTTCAGTAGTTTGTTTTGTCGATTACATAGGGTTTCCTCAGTGCATAATCATGCTTGCAAATAATGGCTTTCTTCCTCTTTTTCCCCTCCCTGCCCCCATCTTGCTTTCTGATTTTTATGCTGTTTCCTTTTCTTGCCTTATTGCATTGGCTGGGATCCCAGTACAGTATGGAACAGAAGTGTCAAAAGTGACCTTAAGTATGGTGTTGTTAGTTTTCTATAAATGTATTTAATCGGGTTGTAGAAGATCCCCATTATTTCTGGTTTGCTAAGAATTTTACCGTAAGTACCTACTGAATCTTTTTTTCCTGCTACTGTAGGCTTGGGGTTTTCTTTGTGGGAAGGTTTTTATGTACGAATTTAATTTCTTTAATAGGGATGGGGTTATTTGCAGCTTCCCCCTTATTTCCAGTATTTCAAGAAGAGGCGATTTTAATGTTACATTGTGACAACCAAGACAAACCCTGGTTTCTAATAGAGAAATGGCAGATTTCTGGTTGGGGACAGCCGGCGTGCACAAGGGTCTCAGAACGTTTCATTGTGCCTGAAGGTGAGGGGCCTCTTCAGGACGAATGGGGCCTGTGGAGAAGACAAAGAGCCAGTTTGAAAGAGGTGGCGTTGGTGAAATCTGGGACAACCTGAGCATCAAAAAGAATGAGGTCCATAGTTAACTGGGATACCTCTAATCCGTTTACATCCATGAATCCACAGTGACACTCTAAGGAAAGAGAACGCCTGAAAAACTCACCTCAGGCAGATCTTAAACCAACTCTTTATTTTGAATATTGGCGGCCAAAGGGAAAAATCGAGCATTATCTTGTTTGTGCTAGAAAGACGAGGCCAGTATAACCAAATGGCTCTAAGTATGAAGAAAGACCTCCTTTAAAAAGGAATGTTGGGTTGGGCATGGTGTCTCATGCCTGTAGTCCCAGCACTGGATTACAGTGTTAGGGAGGCCGAGGTGGGTGGATCACCTGAGGTCAGGGGTTCGAGACCATCCTGGCCAACATGGAGAAACCCCCTCTCTACTAAAAATACAAACATTAGACAGGTGTGGTGGCACACGCCTGTAATCCTAGCTACTTGGGAGGCTGAGGCAGGAGCATGGTGAAACCCTATCTCTCCTAAAAATATAAACATTAGCTGGGTGTGGTAGCGCATGCCTGTAATCCCAGCTACTGGGAGGCTGAGGCAGGAGAATTGCTCGAACCCAGGAGGCGGAGGTTGCAGTGAGCCGAGATCGCACCGTCGCACTCCAGCCTGGGCGACAGAATGAGACTCTGTCTCAAAAAAACAACACAAAGGAATGTTGGCCCGTAAACGTGAATGAGTGACTGAGTTAGAAAAATCATCTTTTCCAAACACCACTGAAATCACGGACCAGGGCAAGGTTAGCCCGTGAGTGTTTAGACCGTGAGGTGAGCAGCCACTGGGGACAGGGCCCTCATCTGGTATTGGCGACAGGGAAGGCTGTGAGCCTTCCCTCGTGTGGGCATCAGCCTCAGCCTCCCAGCAAGGGTCACCCAGGGAGCGTATTTCCTGGTGGGAAGTGCAGGAGCTTCCCATCCCCTGGATACGTCACAGCTGAAAAGTTCACCACGAATCCAGCAACGTGTGGAGCTGATTTCCATTTCTAAGGAATGAGGGGGGATGGGAAAGAAACCCCCAGGACAGCAATGCCAGGCCCTGTGGGGACCTTTCCCGGACACCCGGCCTCCTTGGTGAGGCAGGTGGCGGAACTGGTTCCACGTCTGATCTTCCTTAGACAAACCTGCCCTCAGAGGAAATTGTGGACAACTGAAGAAATTGGAAAATGTACTAGATATTGGCTGATATTGAAGGATAGATGTTTTGTTAAGTATGGTAATTCGATTTTGGCTCTGTGGGGAAATGCTCTTATTTTAAAAAGATGTGCACTAGAGAAAAAAGAAACAGCATGTGGCAAATACATCCATGGATGTCCTCCTGGTTTAACTGGTTCTGTGGCCTTGGTTTCTGCCTTCCCGATGGCACCTCTGTGATTGGAGTCCAGACCCCGGCATCAGACCGGCCTCCGCAGGGAGGAGCTGGGGTGCCCAGGCCAGGCCAGGCAGCTCCATTGCCCACTGCCTGGGCCTTACCTCATGAACGCCAAGCACCGTGGCAGGCATGGGCAGAGCCAGGCGGCTTCACGCCCACACCGGCAGCTCCTCAGTTCCTCGCCCTCCACTCCCACGTCCGGCAGTTCTGGAGCACGGGAAGCTCTCTAGGGGCTGCTGGGCAGCAGGACCTGGTCTGAGTTTGACTGAGTCTGCCTGGGTCTTCGCGTGCCTGACGGAGTGTGAGCGTGTCTGAGTCTTACCGCAGAAACGTTAAAATGCTTGGTGACAGGTGTTAGGAGACCTCTGGAATCTGCACTGCAGCACTTTTCTAAAACTGGGAATATTCTGAGTCTCAGAGCTTGTCTGGATGAGGAATCCCGGGGCCCGATTCTAGACAGGAACCTGAGGCACCAGCAGCAAAGGACGTGGCCCAGCCTCGGAGCCCCGGGCAGCTCGGCCGGGAGTGCGCCCTCCTACCTTCCCAACCCAGTCGCAGTTACGAAAAAGGAACAGTGCACGATTCCAAAGTTATATTTATTTATTTATTTATTTATTTATTTATTTATTTATTTATTTTTTTGTTTTTTTTTTCTGAGACGGAGTCTTGCTCTGTCACCCAGGCTGGAGTGCAGTGGCCGGATCTCAGCTCACTGCAAGCTCCGCCTCCCAGGTTTACGCCATTCTCCTGTCTCAGCCTCCCGAGTAGCTGGGACTACAGGTGCCCGCCACCTCGCCCGGCTAGTTTTTTGTATTTTTTAGTAGAGACGGGGTTTCACTGTGCTAGCCAGGATGGTCTCGATCTCCTGACCTCGTGATCCGCCCGTCTCGGCCTCCCAAAGTGCTGGGATTACAGGCTTGAGCCACCGCGCCCGGCCCCAAAGTTATATTTAAATGCCAACTGCATTGAATTTGGCAACATTTGCCAGGAGTTATGGAAAGCCTTTCAAAGATTTAGCAGGACAAAAACAAACTAGCAAGCGAGCATTGTCGGGTGCTTTAAAAGTAAACAGGCTTGAGCAATGGTGTTTGTTTTAGAAAGTTGACGAGCCTTGCAGGTGGATCATGGGAGTGCCTGTAATTACTGGGTATTCAGCTAAGATCTGTGCCTCATAAAAAGAAGGCGTATTCTGCTGAAATTCAGCTCCTGGAGCTAAGATTTCAGAAATGCCCTCTGTACACCAGGTAAATTGCAAAGGGGCAAGGTGTGAGGAGGGATTCCGGGCTCAGGACCCTGGGGGCTGGCGTCCCTCTCCTCTCCCGGAAAGCTGGCCCAGCCATCCCTCTTCCCCTTGCCCCTCTCCCACCCTCCCTGGTCTCCTTCTCTCCCTGTCTCTCTTCTGCACTGGGCGCCTTCCAGCTTTGGGAGCTGGGCCCAGCTTTGCCTGAGGATTAACGACAAAGAGAGTGAAGATGTGGCTGGCAGACTGCCCGCTGCCCCTGTGGCCGGGGCCTCTACTGTCAATGGGAAGGTGACTGCATCGTTGGAGAGTAATGGGGTCATGAGGCAAGCAGGAGGGGGTGGTGGTTCTGGAAGGTTCTGCAGGGCCAAACTGTGATGAAGATCACAGCATGAATACGCCCTTCCATCCTCCAAAAGTCCAGTGTGACACCTCAGTTTGTTACGGTGTTGACAGTAATAGTGTTCTAAGGACATCATCAGATAAAATCACTCCTCCGCAGCCTGGGGCTTTGCAAAGATTAGCGAGTGGTTTCTGTTCATGAACCATCTTCAGGGCTGTCAGTCGCCTCCCTCCCTCCCTGTGAATCCCCGAGTCACCAGCAGTGAGGGTGGGGCCCGGTGCTGACCTGTGACCCCAGCCCTGGACATCTCCGTGGCCGGTGTCACGAGGGCCCTGGCTGCACTTCTGCCCACTGACTGGCAGGCCAGGCCCCCAGGCTTTGTGTCAGGTTCTGATCCTTCTTTCCGCACGTGCTGTCTGTCCAGTAGTTCATGGTCAGCCCCAGAAATGCACACTCGAGATGGCGTGGGCCTGCGCAGAACCTGCACGTGGTACAGCAGGGACCTGGCTACGCTATCCTCTGGTTAGTGCTTCGTTGGGTTACCCGTGACCGGCAAAGCTGGGGCTAATTTCCTTGTCTTTGACAAATGACCAGAGGGTCCAAACAGAACAGAACCGAACCCCATAAACATCTTCGACCGTGAGACTCCACGGCAGCCCCAGCCAGCCGAGGCCCCAGCACTTCCGTTTTCCTGAGGGCTGATCCCTGCGGCTGTAAAAGAGTGCGCGCGAGGTGGGGGGTGCAGGTACAGGAGTCAGAACTGGCCTCGGCTGCAGCCAGCACCCTCCTCTGTCCAGGAGACCACCCCAGGTTCTCGATCGTCTGGCCTCTGGGCAGTGTGGCGGCCCCTCTCCCTCCCTCTGACCTGTCCAGCGTGGTTGCAGCCTGCAGTGGGGCTCCCAGGGCCCGTGCCGAGCACCAGGAGGTGAATCCCGGCTCCAACAGACCTCGTGGCCTTGGGAGATGCTGCCCTTTCTAAACCTGAACTTTTTCAACTGTAAAAATGAGGATATTTAATTTTCTGAGATGTCTCAAGTACTAAATATGAACTAAAGGAATTTTGGAAAAGGACAAAGCTTTAGCAGTATAAGGCATGTCCTGAAGTTGAAACTTATGTACATATTTTGTTCAAAGGTGAAATAAAATTGCATTTAAATCTGCAGATCGGAGGTGGTCAGGCAGTCGAAGAGTTCCCTGAGATGCAGTGGTTTCTTTACATGGCTTGTTGCAAGTTTGTAACATCATGGCAAAGGTTTACTACATATGCATCTTAAAGATAGGAAGAAAATTTAGCAGGAAACATTCAATCCAATTGACTTAGGTTTTATTGGGCACCAGCTATGTGCTGGAGAACCCTGGGACTCTGCTGCAGCGCGGACCCCGAGGTGGGGTTATTACGGGGTCAGCGAAGTGTGGGCCATTTCCATGGTGAAGATCCTGTGAACTCTGGCGTGGGTGCTTGGACCCCACGCGTGGTGTTCTTTCTCCATGACCCTCTGGAAGCTCACGCAGAGCCTGGAGCTTGCAGGCCCTCAGGCTGCCATCTTGTCCTTGGTGTGGAGGGGCTCAGCGACCTCTGGGACCCCGTCTGGGCACCTCCCTGGGCCCTGCAGCATCTTGTTCCTCCCCTCCAGCTGCTCAGCCCATCCCACGCGGAGCCTGGGGCAGGGTGACAATTTCGTCATTGTGAGTCAAGCTCTTGGGACTGAGTGACAGCCAAGCCCGTGTCTCTCAGCACCTGGGCACCTGTGAGAGCAGGAGTGTGACACTCGCCGCTGGGGGGGTGTCACCGTGTCCCTGCCCAGCCGGCAGCTGTGACCTTGCTGGGTCTCCCAGGGCCCTGGTTGGCCTTGGCTCAGGCTGCTGCCCAGTGGGGGGTCTCACTCAGGACCCTCCTCACAGGAGAGGAAAAATGCCTGCCCCGGGAAGCAGCCTGGGCCCCCACTTCTGGAAGCTTCCGAGCCCCAGAGAGACTGCGCCTGAGCTCCAGCTCTTGCAGCCTCTGTCTCTGCTCTGCTCACCGACTGGCAGATGCCCTCGCAGGACGGGGCGGCCTCTGTGGCTGCCTGGCGCCTGCCTGCCTCCCTGCACCCTGCCCGGCTGCCTGTGGGTGCCCACTTCCTTCTCGCTTGCCGGCCCGCCTCACCTGCCCAGCCCGGCCACAGTGGACGGTGATATGTTGTGATCTCAGCCCCACGCAACGGGGGGACCTGGCGGCAGGAATGGCCTGGTCAAAGTGGTCCAGGCTCCCCGAGACCTGGGCAGATCCTCACCTGCCTGTGGCTGCCGCTTCCTTCAGCCTCAGGTGTTTTTGGCTTTAGATGTTGGAGAGTGGGGTGGGTGCCCGGCTCCAGCCAAGGGTGAGCTGTGTCCATGAGGACACTTGTCCCAGATGCCCAGGACCCGGGTGACGATGGCGCTGCTGAGTGGCAGGCGGTATAGCCCGGATGGCTGGGCCCCACGGTGATGGTCCCCGAGCGACAGCTCCCTTCACCCTTGCCAGGCCATGGCTGCTGACTGGTGGGGCCCAGGACAGCTCCAGGCATGAGGGGGTCAGCTGGGCAGGGCGTCAGCAGCTGCTGCTGTCCCACAGACTTGGTGCCTCTGGGCCTGGAGTCCTTGGCCCTCACGGCTGGCCGCCCATCCCAGAGAGGCTGCCAGGACAGCCAAGCCCGTGGTGATGGAACCAGCGGCCTCTGTCCGTCCACAGGGGACCGTGGTGTCCCGAGCCAGGGGCTGTGGATGGCCAGTCTCCCACATGAGCCAGCTCCTCTCTCACGGCAGCTTCCCAGAGTGGGCCTGGCCCATGGGCTCACATACGGGACCCTCTCAGCTTTCTGGGCTTCATGCAGGGAGGAAAGTTAGGCTACTCTCTAACGGGAACCCTAAGAGTGACCTTAAAAGTGGTGGTTGGCCCCGTGGCCTGGGGAGAACCGGGCTATGTGGGTGGATGGAGGGGAGTTGTGCAAATGGAGGCTCCGCTGGCCCCTGAGAGAACCCAGTGCCTGCCTGGGACACCAGCCTCCACCTCGGGGGCCGGAGGAGGCAGCGCAGACACAGTCCCAGGGCCTGAGCCCACTCCTGGGACCTGCACCTGGGCAATGGCCAGAGGACACCAGGGTACATGGCACATGCAGAGGCACGTGGAGGCACGCGGAGGCACGCGGAGGCACACGCGGAGGCACACGCAGGCACGCGGAGGCACACGCAGGCCCCGGTAGGCACGCGGAGGCACATGCAGGCACGCGGAGGCACACGTGGAGGCACACGCAGGCACGCGGAGGCACGCGGAGGCACACGCAGGCACACGTGCAGGAAGCACAGGGCAGGGTCGAGGCAGGGCCTGTGGGGCAGGCACTTGGCGGCGGGGGGGCCTCTCCTTCTCCATCTGCCGAGTGCCTGCCTGGTGCTGGGCTCTGTGCTGGGTCCATGTCTGTAGTTGGGTAGCTGGAGAGTGGGGAGGGGCACCCTCAGGCTCTGGGGGCTGCCTCAGGCTGAGGAAGGGGCACCACGGCTCTCTTGCTTGGGGCTTGAGCACCAAGGGCTGCCTGGAGCCTCTGGAAGCGCCTGCTGTGTGCCGGCCAGTGTCTTGCAGCAAATGAGGAGCTCCGCTCCCCATCCAGCTGTCCCTGAGCAGTGGCTACACCCTGGGTCGGCTCAGGGTCACCCACTCAGCACCCACAGACCCCTGGGCTTGGCCCTAGGAGAGAAGGGCATGCTGGCTTCGTATCTGCCTTCCTGAGCATGTCTGCTAGGAGGAGGAAGGGCACAAGTACGGATACGTCACTCAAGGGCAGTGACCTCAGAAAAACAAGCCAGAGAAAGACATTTCCTTCTGGAAAAGTTCCTGTGGATCCTGGATGGGGTGTCAGGGAGATGGCAGGGGGAGGGTGTGTGGGTGAAGGGGGTGTGTGTGTTGGGGTGTGTATGTTGGGGTGTATGTGTTGGGGTGTGGGTGAAGGGGGTGTGGGTGAAGGGGGTGTGGGTGAAGGGGGTATGGATGAAGTGGGTGTGTGTGTTGGGGTGTGGGTGTTGGGGTGTGTGTGTTGGGTTGTGGGTGAAAGGATTGGGTGAAGGGATGTGGATTTTGGGATGTTGGTGAAGGGGGTGTGGGTGAAGGGGGTATGGATGAAGTGGGTGTGTGTGTTGGTGTGTGGGTGAAGAGCATGTGAGTGTTGGGGTGTGTTAAGGTGTGGGTGAAGGGGGTGTGGGTGTTGGGATGTGTGTGTTAAGGTGTGGGTGAAGGGGTATGGATGTTGGGATGTGGGTGAAGGGGTGTGTATGTTGGAGTGTGGGTGAAGGGGGTGTGGGTGTTGGGGTGTGGGTGAAGGGTATGTGGGTGTTGGGGTGTGTGTGTTGGGGTGTGAGTGTTGGGGTGTGAGTGAAGGGGGTGTGGGTGTTGGGATGTGGGTGAAGGGGGTGTGCATGTTGGGGTGTGGGTGTTGGGGTGTGGTTGAAGGGGGTGTGGGTGTTGGGGTGTGTGTGTTGGGGTGTGGGTGTTGGGGTGTGTGTGTTGGGGTGTGGGGGTTGTGGTGTGTGTGTTAGGGTGTGGGTGAAGGAGGTGTGGGTGTTGGGGTGTGGGTGAAGGG
>NW_020257509.1:16186-27588 GCF_003255815.1 Theropithecus gelada
GGGTGAAGGGGGTGTGGGTGTTGGAGTGTGGGTGAAGGGGGTGTGGGGGTTGGATGTGGGTGAAGGGGGTGTGGGTGTTGGGGTGTGGGGGACGGGGGTGTGGGTGTGGGGGAAGGGGGTGCGGGTGTGGGTGTTGGGGTGTGGGTGAATTGGCCGTGGGCACTGGGGTGTGGTGTTGCCTGGAGAGTGATGTTTGATCTGGGCTCCTGGTCTCACGGTTAGCAGCGTGGTGTCTTGTCATTTCCCACTTACTGTTCCGAATGTGATCACTAGGCTGTCAGTTTCCTCCTGGGTTGACTCTTTACACAGGTCTGGAGCTGAGGGGTTTCATGGTGGGTTGAGGGCTAGGGCTGTGTCCAGGCACACTACCGGCTGGGCTCTGCCCCTGGGTGACGAGTGCGGCTCAGGCACAGGGGTCCCCCACGCACTGTACATCCTGACTCACTTGTTCAGGGCGCTCCTGCGAACCCTCATGTCCTCGTTCTGCAGGTGTCTTGCGTGATGCTCGATTTGTTTCTCCCAAAACATCTTTATCCCACCTGAATCATATGCTACTCTTCCAGGATTCTTCAGTGTGAGGCTTTTACTCACGTTCTGGAAAATAAAAAGTGGAGAAGAGCTCAGCCACCTTGTGCCATTCCCGTTGAGGAGTGTGTGCTCCAGCACCCGGACGGCAGAGGAGCTATCTCAGCCTGGAGCATTGTGGTCCCCACCTTTCTGCCACATGGGGGATGGCGGAGGCTGCCCTCTGAGACTCAGGCCTCAGGTGGCTCCCGGCTGGCTCCTAAACACTCTAGCCACTCTGCCTTCTGGAACAGTCTCCTGGGTTGGCAGAAGTAGAAACGGAGGGCAAATCCCATTTTGGGCTTTTAGTCATTTTAAAATCTAAGCAATGATGCACTTCTAACTCTGTGTGTTAGTGTGGGTGATCCGCGGTCCCACCAGCGAGGCGAGTGTTTCTCAGATGGGGCTGTGGCTCCTGTGCCAGGTGAGTCCATCCCTTGTTTTTGAGACAGGGTCTCACTCCCGCTGCCCAGGCTGGAGTACAGTGGTGCGATCTCCCCTCACTGCAGCCTTGACCGCCTGGACTCAAGTGATTCTCCCACCTCGGCCTCCTGAGAAGCTGGGACTATAGGTGTGCACCACCCTGCCCGGCTAATTTTTGTATATCTTGTAGAGATGGGGTCTCACTATGTTGCCCAGGCTGGTCTTGAGCTCCTGGGCTCAAGCAATCTTCCTGGCTCAGCCTCCCAAAGTGCTGGTACTACAGGTGTGAGCCAGCATGTCCGGCTCAGTCGGCCTCTCTTGACACTTGGTTATTGGGTACCTTTTGGTTTGAAATATGTAAACCCAGGAGTGGGGTTAAATGTGGCAGGTTATACTGAAAAACTTCAGCTCTGCTATTTGATGTAATATGCTAAAGTGAGGCTGACTGAAATGTTTACTTTCCAATTATTTTGGACTCCAGCATCTACAGGACACCAGCAGTCTTAGAATATCAATCTACAGTCATCAAGAATGTCCAAGGCCGGGCGTGGTGGCTTACGCCTGTAATCCCAGCAGTTTGGGAGGTTGAGGCTGGCAGATCACTTGAGCTCAGGAGTTAAGAGACCAGCCTGGCCAACATGGTGAAACCCCATCTCTACTAGAAATACAAAAATTAGCCAGGATTGGTGGCGGGCGCCTGTAATCCTAGCTACTTGGGAGGCT
The DNA here is from genome assembly GCF_003255815.1 of Theropithecus gelada. Classification (NCBI taxonomy): domain Eukaryota; kingdom Metazoa; phylum Chordata; class Mammalia; order Primates; family Cercopithecidae; genus Theropithecus; species Theropithecus gelada. Next base: position 17,897 of record NW_020257509.1, read on the forward strand.
GAGGTAGGAGAATCGCTTGAACCCGGGAGGTGGAGGTTGCAGTGAGGTGAGATTGCACCACTGCCCTCCAGCCTGGGTGACAGACTCCGTCTCAAACAAACAAACAACTAAAGAATGTCCATGACAAAGGGCAAGTGCCGACAGCAGCAGCCTTTACTGGAGCCCGCTTGCTCTGGGTCAGCTCTCCCTGGGAGGCGTGGAGCCTGGGTCCCTGAGCGGTGCCTGCCCTGGCCTGGCCCCAGGTCTCTGTGGACAGCCCTGCTCTGTGCTTGAGGATAGGGTTTACACAAGGGAGCCAGAGCCACGTTTCGGGGTGCAAGGCAGCAGGTCTCCAAATGAACGAGGCATCCACTGTTCTGGGGCCGCCTGAACCCCTAAGCCGCTATCCAGCAAGCTCCTCGGGGCCTATCGGGTGGACGGCGCCATTTCTGCAGCCCTGGCTGGCTCCCTCAGGGCACTTTGTTCTTCACTTTGGCCTTGCTTGGCCTTGGAGGCATTTCTCTTTCCCCGCCCCCCACGCTTCTCTCTTGCTGGGGGGGAACACGGGCAGCAGGAGTGTGGCCCGAGGGGAAAACCAGGCAGCTAAGACCCGCGGGCTCATTTGCTGCAAACACGTCACCTGCTTCAGGTAGAGAGGGCGAGGCTGCCTTCTGGAGCTCGGCTCAGGCTGCAGTGAACAGGGGCTGGGGACTCCTTCCAGGAGCTTGATGTGACCCCTGGCTGGGGGCTTCCAGCTGCAGAGGTGCGGACACTGCGGCCTGCGCAGCCTGTTGTGATGTGGGTGCTGGGCGCGTTGCTGGGGAGCTGCCCCTGGTGGGCCACAGAAATCGCTCATCGATGCCATGCTCTTTGTTCCAGAAACTTAGACATGCAAAGTTGATCACGAAGGGACTGAACTCAGCCATCCTGCCTGTGCTGAGGACGCTGGCGCATATTCAATGAGTGGAAACTCAGCCAATGAGGAGGGTGGGATGCACGGACCCTGCCCAGTTGCTTCCCCGGAACTTCGCGCCTCCTCTGGTGTCTGGACAGACGCCTCCCGGAGTGAAGCCGGGGCTGGTGTCAGATTCAAACCAAGTTAACAGCTGGAAAACATCTGACAGCTGAGACCTGGCTGTACTTGGCAGAGGCTTCAGAGAGCAGCGTGGGCGTTAGAGCTTTGGCTCTTAGGATGCTTAGCCTCCAAAGGCAGCCCTTTAAACCCTCATGGGACGAAAACAAACCAGCAGCAAAAGGGAGAACCAGCAAACTAGCAGAGACAGAAAAAACAGACATGCGGCCGGACGCTGTGGCTCACGCCTGTAATCCCAGCACTTTGGGAGGCCGAGGTGGGCGGATCATGAGGTCAGGAGATCCAGACCATCCTGACTAATATGGTGAAACCCCTCTCTACTAAAAATACAAAAAATTATCTGGGCGTGGTGGTGGGTGCCTGTAGTCCCAGGTACTCTGGAGGCTGAGGCAGGAGAATGACGTGAACCCGGGAGAGGGAGCTTGCAGTTAGCGGAGATTGCACCACTGCACTCCAGCCTGGGCGACAGAGTGAGACTCCATCTCAAAAACAACAACAACAACAACAACAAAACAAAACAACAACGACAACAACAGACAACGGTGTGCGTTGGGAGGCAGGTGACGGAGACATTGTCCCCCCGAAGGTGTTGACGTCAGGAATCCCAGTGGAAAACAAAATCACAAAGTTTAATTCCCCCAGCAAAATGTGGGTGGGCTCACGTATTGTGCCAGATATCTCACGTACTCTGTTCACATTTTGGGGGTCCCCAAATGCAGCGCCAATCTCTCAAGCAAGGACAGCGCCTGTCACATCACAAAGAGCTTACTTTTCCCACCATTTCTCAGCGACCAGCAGGTTTTCCCGTCTGCCGAGGGTCCTCAGCCTGTCCCCTTCCGGGATGCACACGCCTGTATCTCGCCTGCCGCTCTCTGTTATATGGGCTCGGTGACATGCACGCTTGGCGTCGGTTCAGTCCCAGAAAGACACGCTGCCCTCTGTCTGGGCACCGTCCCTGGCAGAGCTGTCTGTCCGGCGGGCAGCTGTTGGCAGCATAGGAATCTGGAGGGCAGCCGGCTGCGCCTCCTCCGCCCTCAGCCCCCACAGGACTGTTTTTCTTCTTTCGATGGTTGCTCCCAGGAAGCTGCGTGGGTGGGAGGGAGCCGGTGTCTGGCAGGGGCGTTGGGGCATCTGGGAGTCCCTGGTTTTGCCCAGGCCTGTGTCTCAGGAATGGCGGCCTCTGCACTTAACGCAGGCGAAGTGTCTATCACAAAACGACGATGCAGACACACTCGAGGCAGACACAGAAATGCTTAGGGTCTCTCTGCCCGGCCCATACATAGATTTACGTATTTATTGTGAGGAGCTGGCTCTTGTAGTGACAGGCGCTAAGAGGTCTCAGGATCTGCCGTCTGGGACTCAGGAAAGCCTGCGGTGTCAGTCAGCCCGACTCTGAGGGGGGTTGGTGTAAATTTCAGACCTTGGTCTAGAGACGGTGAGATGAGGTGTCCTGGAGCAAGCAGGAAGGCAGGAGAGCAGGGGCCATTCCTCCTTCCTCCACCGAGGCCCCTTCAGGCCGTCAGAGGACTGGATGATGCCCAGCACGCGGGTGTCACCCCGTCCGCCAATTCCGATGCCAGTCTCGTCCGGAAACACCCTCCTAGCCACACCCAGAAACACTGTCCCGGCCGCCGCCCCGGCGCCATCATGTCAATGCATAAAGTGAAGCCCCCGGGCTTTGTCCTGGACGGGGCTCCTCTCTCAGGCTCCATCCCTCGAGGCCTCAGGGAGCCGGCAACAGGGCCCGGGCCAGGGCCAGCCTCCATGATTATTTCCCATCTCCCGGCTCACTTGGTTCTTTACGAGGTTTCCAAGTAATTGATAGTTTCAGGTGAAAGCTTTTGGGAAAATTTCATTTACTATCATAAAGCAGACTGTACACTTATTTTTTGTATTATCCTTCACAGTTTTTTTGTTTTTTTTTTTAACTGGAGTTCTGTGGGTGTCATCAGTGGGTTGGGAGCTGTTTGTGATTTCCCGAGTCCTGGTGTGTGCTCAGGACACCTTGACTGTGGCTCCCTGGGAACTGGGGTTGGGCTTCACGACCCCCCAGGAGGTGACCCAGCACAGAATGCACGAGGTGGAAAGACGGCGCTCAGGCAACGAGGGTGGAAGACGCCGGTGGGAACCAGCAGCTGCTTCAGAAAAGCCGCTGCGTGCAGCACAGATGGGAGGAAGCGACCTAAAAACGGAAAGGAATAACCCCAGGAGAGGTGGGGGGAAAGGAGTGACCCCAGGAGAGGTGGGGGGAAAGGAATGACCCCAGGAGAGGTGGGGGGGAAAGGAATGACCCCAGGAGGGGTGGGGGGAAAGGCATGACCCCAGGAGAGCGTCTCCAGCCGGACTGCGGTTTTGTAAAGCCCGTGGTGGTCTCCCCAGGTCCTATGCGTGAGCGCCACGGGGATCCTCCACCTGCTCTGGACACACGGGAGGAGGGAGCTGAGAAGCCAAACCAACCAACAATCGAAACACCGGCCTAGGGCTTCGAAAGGTGCCTCCAGGCCCTTCACTCTGACATGTGCGCGGAGGGACGTCAGGGCGCCAGGTGCTGGCCGTGCCTGATGGCGCTGCAAGGTCGCGGGGAGCGCATTCCGATTCCCACTGTTTCGGAGTTTGCAGGTCAAGTTTGCACTATCTGCATAATCAGCCAGAGGGAGGAGGAATTTGGGAGAATGCATTTGCCCCACGCTGAGGCGTCTGCATTTCTTCCTCTTTCCTGAGCTGCCCCAGTGCAGTGGGCTCCGGACGATCCTGTGGCAGGAGGTTCTGAGTGGACTTTCCTGCACCCGCCACCCCCACCCCATCAGAGGCGGTCGTCCAGGCTGCAGGGCTCCGGCTGCCCGGCTCAGCCGCCTTCTAGCCCAGGAGTCCCGCCCGCCGCATCCCCTCCCCTCCGCGCGCTGCCTCGTAGCCTCCTGCGCCAGCCCCGTCCTGCGCCCCTGGACCTGGGCTCTGTGACGGCGAAGCCGGCGTCCTCACAGTCGCAGCGGCAGCGCAGGCTGAGCCTTCCCCGTGTGCGGCATCACCCAGCGCTGTCCTTCCAGCCTCCCGCGAGCCCAGGGTGTGGGGCCGCCAGACGCAGGACCTGAGAACCTGGACCCGGGCCCGGTATGCGCAGGAGTTGGCAAGTGCGCAGCACTGTGTCCCTTTGCATGGCCACTCTGGGGGCTTCCACCCGCCTAAAAAGCACAGCTCCTGAAGCACCCTGGCCCTGCACTCACGGTGGCACGCAGGCGCCGTCCCCGAGCCCAGGGGTCAGGCCCAGGGCCCTTCCCTGAAATCTGCCATGAGGGTGAACGCTTGGCCCAGGGCTCCTGAGGCTGGTGGTGGCTGCTCCCCATGAGGCCTGCTGGCTCCCAGGGGCCGCCCCCTCTTGAGAAGGGGGTGCCGTCTACGGCTGGGCCATCTGGAAGGGGCCCAGTGATCACATTGTAAAGTCGTTGTTGAACTGGGTGCTATTAACCACTAGTGAGCCAGTCATGACATCCTTTGTAAAGAAAAATGTTCCCAGCTGAAGCGCTCGCCCATGTCCGTGGTGAGACGCCTGCGTGGGGCGGTCTCTGCTTCTCCGCAAGGACCCCCTCGCCGCCTGCTCAGCTGCACCGGCGGATGGCGGCAGGAGACCAGGGCGGCGCGGAGGGCTCTGCGCTAAGCTCACTGCGAGCGCCAAAGAGACCAGCGCCCTCCTTGCCCTGCCCCTGCTTGGGGCTTCTCTGTGCTTGGAGGGGGCCCAGGACACAGCGGCCACCAGCCTGCAGCCCAGGCTTCCTCGTCTTCCTGGAGGGGGCGTGAGGAGGGGTCTGCAGGCTCTGTCTCCCCCCCGAGCAGCCTGGGAGGTCCCGTGCTCCAGGGACGCCGGTCTTTGACTCTCTTCTCCTGGGCCGCAAGGCTGAGGCCCGAGTGCGGAGGCTGCACCTTCTCAGCTCCACTGTGACCTTCTCTCGGTGCCAGGGGAACGCCTGCCCCCGCGCACATCGCCGCCCAGCCCACCTCCTGTCTGAGCCCTCTCAGCAGACAAGGCCCTTGGTGCCTGGAGCCATTGGGACACATGGTGGAGCTCAGGCCCCTGCGTGGGGAGGGGAGGAGCGAGTCCCAGGGTGGGGAGGGGGTGAGTCCCAGTGTGGGGAAGGGGTGCCTTTCGCATCCATGGTGCTCCGTCGAGGCTCCACACACTGGACAGGCCACAACTTCTCATGGGACTCCGGCGGATGCCTGGCTCAGTGTGGCCGCCCTACTGAAGCAGCATCCCAGGCCCCAGCTTGATGGGTACACAGTGCTGCCTGCTAGCACCCACACCCTCCCGAGGGGTCCCTGGGCTGCAGCAATGTTTGGTCTGAGTGAATGAGCCCTGGGGGGACAGAAGCTTCTGTAACTGCAGACTCCCCTGCCACAAAGCACAAGGTGGGAGGGTATACCAGAAGGCAGCGTTGCACCCACCTCGTGAGACCTTGGGGGTCAGCAGCTGGGCTGGCAGCTGACCTGGGAGGCAAGGAGGCAGGGATTACCTCTGGAGCCATGTCTGGGGCTGGGACTTTGCCTAAGCCAGGCGTTCTAGGAATGAACTTTAGCTGCAGAGTCCATTATTCATCTGGCTCAGCGTTGGGGAGAACAGGGAGTGGTGGGGTCTGTGGCAAAGTGAGATGCAGCCATGTCCACGGGCGGCTGGTGCTGAGCGAGGGCTCACAGCTGCTCTGGGCAAACTTTTTCCATAGATGCCTCAAAGCTGAATTTTTAGGAAGCATATCCAGATTTTAGGATGTTGACTAACTACTTAATTTCACCTAAAAAAAGTCACTGAGCCAGCTCCCCCATGTGGGCTGGACACAGCATTGTACTAGAATCCCAGCAGCGTGGGGATCCTGCACTTCTCGGGGACCCGCGGGGGCTGTGGTGGGTGTCTGGGATTCCAGGGTGGGGGCAAAACCCTGCTTTTGAGGAGCCCTCAGATGGGGCAGAGAGAGCTGTTCCGGGACGTCCTCCATCACAGCAGGTGGGCGCTGAGCAGCTGCGGGGACAGGTGAAGGCGTCCTCTAGACTCAGGAGGCAGACGGGTCTCTCGGATTAGACAGCACCGAGTGGGAAGGTGGCAGTTTCATGAGTTTCATGATCGATTTCCTGACCAGAGCCACCTGCAGAGGAATCTTTTTCCCGAATACCGTATTTTCTAAGCTATTAGGAGCACAGCTTGGCAATGACTGAGGGTGTCTGGACGGTGAGGTGTGTGCTGGGAAGCCTTGGGGCACCGTCCCGTCCAGCATGCCCCAGGAACATACGTGGGGAGGGTGCTGGGCCCTGAGCCTGTGGGTGTCGTCAGGAGGTGGCCCCTCTTTTCCTGGTTCTTTGCCTGCTGGTGCTGGTCTGTGAAGGCCCTCGGGCTTCCTCCTGGAAGAGCCTCTTCCCTGGGCCGGTGCTAAGCTGCAGAGGCTGCAGGTGTGTGCACGTGGCTGTGCTCTGTGGGCTGCGTCCTTTCTCCTGCTGTCTGGGATTGGCTGCCTTCCTCTGCCCAGATGTGGCTTGGTTCCGTTGGAGTCCAGTGTCAGAGGGCAGTCGGATGTTTCTAGATCAGCTGTGTCCACAGGGGCACAGGCCTCCTCATCACCGTCCCTGCCCCAGGCTGGTCACAGGTGCTGGGCACCACACTGAGGCCTGGCCATCTTCTGCCCAGGAGAAAAGGGGGAGTGGGTGCTGGGATTGTGTACTTGTGTGCACAGGTGTGTGTGCAGGGCTGTGGGTGTACGCACGCCTGCGTGTTTTATCAATACAAAGTGGGCTGGGAACCTCACCCTGAAGTGTGAAGGGCCGCGCCTCATTTAGAATTCTTCTCTTTTTCTCCTTCTTGAGCAGCTGGATGTCGAGAGGGACCCCGTCTGGTGGGGCTGTGTCCGGCCCCCCGTGCAGGCCCTGCACCGTGGACTCCCAATGTCCAGGGATCCGTCCCCAAAGCCGCTGCTGGTTCTGCCAGCCCAGCGTTTCCTGAGTGTTTCCCGAGAGGCCCTGGTTGCACGCAGTGAGTTCCAGTTTAGGTCTGGCTAGTTCTCCCCCAGCGTCTCTTAGGAGCTGCGTTTCTTCTTCATGACCTTCCCCTTAGACCTGTGTCAGATCAGGGTTAGAGGTTGGTCTCCTGGCCTGTGCGGCCACCGTGGCACCCTCGATGCTCTGCCACGGGCTCCTTTTCTTTCCGTGGAGGCAGTGCCTGGCCGCAGTGAAACTGAGTGTGGGGAGGGGGACGCAGAGCTCCCGGGTCCCAGCCCCCAGCTGCCCCAGTGGAGAAATTCCCGGACACGCTGAGTGAGGCTTCCGGGACGAGGGACAGAAGACAAAGGATTAAGGGGTTGGGTAAGTGCAAATGCAGCTTTGGAGGTTTAAAATCCTTCACGTGCTGTGAGGGAAGAACAGGTACCAGACTGGAAGCCATGTCAGGTTGCCCTTGAGGGAGCCCTCAGCCAGCGTGAAGACCCCTCTGGGCTGCCCTGCGGGGACACCCCTGTGCTGGGGCCAGTGCAGGAAACGGACCTGCGGGGGGCGGCTCCTGTCAGCCCAGGGTGGGCCAGGCTGAGGCCATGTGCACAGCATGGCTGAGAAAACAAGCAAGACTCCAAGGTCCAGCCAGGGGCCGGATGGCCTTTAGGGAGACCTAGCACTCTTGCGGGATCAGGAGGACCAGAGAGAGACCTTAGAGTGTATACAGGAGGATATCTTTATCACTGAGTGCACTCAGACCCAGCAGACTCAACGTCCAAAGACTGGGCCCAGAACAAAGACAGTGCCTGACTTTTACACACACTTCACAAAAGGGGGTGGGCTAGCTTGAAGCAAGCTTACAGTGGCGTGAAAGCAGGGATACCGAGGCAGGACAAACTCAGGATTACATGTGACTGTTGCGAAGCAACCCAGATGTCCGTTATCTAGGTTAGCCTGGGCAGGAGCTTATCCCATAACCTTCACTGTGGTGCCAGGTGGCCGTAACTGAGGCCTGCTCAGAGGCTCATGACCGTCACTCTACTGCTTACACAGAATACTTGAAGTCACTAGTTACAGAGAACAGGAATTTATAAACTCATTCCATAAAACAAAGGAAAATTTGTTTTTCTCCTCCCTATGTTGAGGGAGTGCCGGGAGAGTCTCCAAGCACATTCGATAATATTATTATTAAGACTTTTCCTGGGTCTGGGCTGTGCTTGTTGCTGCCTCTGGGACAAGGCAGCCTAACACAGGAAAGCTTATTTCTCTTTCTTTTTAATTTTATTTTTCTTTAATTTTCCGCCTCAACACCACCTGAGCGTGGCTTAGTCTGCGGCCGGTGTTTGTGGAGGGCTGAATAGTGTCCTTAGGAAATATGTTCAAGCCCTAACCTGTGAACACGGAGGTTTTTGGAAATGGGTCATTTCAGACGTTATGCGTTAGGATGACCTCATGATGGATTAGGGTAGGCCCTAAATCCCATGACCGGCTTGCTTTTAAGAGAGGGGAAATGTGTGCGCAGACACACAGGGACGGTCCCGTGAAGCCCGAGGGACAGAAGGAAGTGACATGTCTACATTCCAAGTGCAGAGAGAAAAGGTTCAGGGCTGAGGCTCCTGGAACAAGACTGATTCACCAGAGAAAAGAGAACAAATGTATTTTGATATGACTTGGAGCCTTCGTAAGGAAATGAAGAGCCAGAGCCGGGCGGACCTGTGTGTTTGTGCTTTGGCTTGATGAAGAGGGGATGGCCGTGGGGAAACGTGGATGAGGACGGGAGGCTGTGATGTGACGGGTGAACTGGGCACCTCAGCACGGCCTGTGTGCCTGGGGGAGAGGGGACAGGTGAGCAGGGAAGCGACCGTGTTGACTGCACAGCCAGCACCTAAACCTCAGTGTTCGTGGCGTGACGGAGCCTCACACAAGCAAAGCTGTCTCCAGCGGGGACTCTCCCTTCCAGAGAGCACACACACTTTAATTTTACCTGTTCTCAAACTGACCCTTTGCTCATTATAACAGTGAAAAAGATACCCCCGGGCAGAGCTGTAAGATGCTAATGAGACACACCACGTACGGACAAGCACGTGCGGCCGCCACCGTGTGCGCCCAGGCGACCACCCAGAATGTGCTTCCTGCTAACACCTCTCCCACCGTTTTTTTTTTTTTTTTTTTTGAGGTGGAGTCTAGATTGGTCCCCAGTCTGGAGTGCAGTGGTGTGATCTCAGCTCACCACAACCTCTGCCTCCCAGGTTCAAGCGATTCTCCTGCCTCAGCCTCCCGGTTAGCTGGGAGTATAGGCATGGGCCACCACGCCCAGCTAATTTTGTGTTTTTTTAAGTAGAGACAGGGTTTCTCCATGTTGGTCAGGCTGGTCTTGAACTCCCGACCTCAGGTGATTCACACCCGCCTTGGCCTCCCAAAGTGCTGGGATTACAGGCATGAGCCACCACGCCCGGCCACCTCTCTCACCTTCTTATGGATCATCGGGTAAGACTCCCATAAAGGGAGACTCCCTACGGCTGGTCTCTGCCGTCTCATCCTCCTGACCCGCCCTGAGTCCTCTCTCCCTTAGGGTGGCCTGTCTATTCTGCACCTCACTTTCAAAATACTCCTTTTTTTTTTTTTTTTGAGACAGAGTTTTGCTCTTGTTGCCCAGGCT
>NW_020257510.1:0-13317 GCF_003255815.1 Theropithecus gelada
GTTAAACCCCAAACTCTGATTTACCTCTGTAGTTAAACTCCAAACTCTGATTTAACTCCGTAGTTAAACCCCGAACTCTGATTTACCTCTGTAGTTAAACCCTGAACTCTGATTTAACTCTGTAGTTAACTGTTGGAGCAGAGTCCAGGGTGAGGCCAGACCTGGATGAGGCTCCGAGGAGGGGAGTGCGGGCATGTCTGGGCAGGGAGAGGGCCGCACGCAGGATTCTGCTCTCTGTGCTACTAGAGTATTTACAATTCTGTTTTTCCTAAAACTGCCCCCCCAAAATTTAAATCCCAGGGTTTGTATAATTTTAATCTATGTTAGCCACTTCCCTATTTTATAACATAAAATAACAAGGAATTTAACCAAACCTTTAGGGTTTTCTAGGATGTATATGGTAGAAGCTAAATATTTATTTTTAGCAGGGCAAAAGCAACAGAAATAATACCACCACCACTTTTTCTATCCGAATATCCCTTCAACGCGATCAGAACTCACAACGACCACATCAGGAAAATGGCCCAAATGAAGCCAAAGTCCCTTTGACCACTCCCTTCTTCGTGCTGACCCCAAGATGCTGAATTCAGTGATTTATCCAGTTACTGGAAATGGAAAGTTTCTGGCTTGTAGGGACCATGGCTGCCTTCTGTTTTCCTAATGGCTACACAGGATGGAATCAGTTAGTTTATCAGTTTGAATCTCCAGATCTCATTTTTGTTTTTTACTCAAGTACCAGAAAACTGGAGGATTTCCCATGTGGACACCAACGAGGTTTCTTCTCTGAGGGGAGGAATAAACCCTGGGTGACTCGTTTCTCTTTTTCTATGAAAGAAGCACAGATAGACCGTTTTGTCAGCCTGAGCCCCGTCTGCACAGTGCACTCCCGAATGTCCAAAAGACTCCAGGCGCTGGTGAGAGAGTTCCTGGTGACCCTGCATGGAGGCCCTCTATGGCTACCCGGGTGGGAGAGATGCAGGCTGATTCTGAGTAGAAAATGGAAAAATTTGGGAGCGAACTTTCTTTGGATATTAAATATAAGTATCTCAGTATGAATAACTTTAATATACTAGTCATGATGTATGTTGTATTTAAAAATTCTCCATAATTTTAATTCAGTAAAAACACATATTTCAAAAGAATGAATAACATTGGTATTAAAATTACTGCTTAAGAGGTTTTTCTAAAATAAATACTGTTCCTTTATATCACATTATTGTAGAAAATACTGTTTAAGTGGATGCAAGTTGTTTACTAAAAACAACACATAACTATGCTAGTTGTTCCTAAGAAAGAAATAGAATGCAAGGTATGGCCGCAAACCCCATGGTCTAGCTGACACACTGAGCCGTCCTTGCTTTGCAGTGTGTGTCCTTTAGCCTCCAGACCTGAAGCAATCACCTCGGATGACTGGCTTTCTGTCAAAGGCACTTGGCATCCTTTACCCTTCACCCCTCCGTATCGCTGAGCTTAATCCTATGCTGTGTACTCTTAAAATCAGCTTCCTTCTAAGCAAATCTGTGTCTACTTTAAAAGACTGAAAATGGAAAAAAATAAATATTTGCCAAATTAAAAACAAAAATTAAGCAATGGTTCTCAGGTCCTAAATAAAGATAATCCTGAATTAAAAAGAATGACAAAAGACTTATTTAGCTGTTTAAATGACTTACATATATTACAAAAAAGCAGAGAAAACATTTGCATGTTAAAGTGTCCTAAAGTAAATCCTTTCAGAATTGGGAAAAGAAAAAAATCTTTCTCCTTATTTTCAAGTGAGAGAATTAAGCCTCTTATTTCTAATTTGTATTTGTTCCTGCAAGAGCCAAGTCTAGATCGACCTGAAATTCTGAACATGTTAATTACAGCAGGCACTGGATTCAGGCACCGAAGGGGTGGCCTTGGGCACACCATGTACACATAAAAAGGGTTTGTGGGCAAAAAAAAATCAGGAGAGAAAGGCGCTCTCAAGAATCCACAGGTGACACAGAGTGCAAAGTTGGCAGCAAAACTGGTTGTGCTACAGACAGTGGCCCAGGTGGGGCTATGAACTGACAGACAACGGCCCAGGTGGGGCTATGAACCAACTGACAGCGGCCCAGGTGGGGCTATGATCTGACCGATTCCTTTGTGCTGCAGGCGGAAGAGAGTACAACTGGGTGATCCAGGGGCATGGGTTGGTGGCAGAAGCTGCTGCTGCAGATTCCATTTCTGGGGGTGAGGATACACCAGGAGTCCTGAAGGCACGTGTGTGGGTTTTGGGTGAGGAATTCTAAAACCAAAGGTGCTGCAGTGAATTCTGGAAGGGGACGCCTGCTCTTCGAAGGGGCACGGCAAGTCCATGTTCCTAAGTGGGTGGGAATCATGTGATGACAGCTGGGGAGGAGGGTGTCAATTCTAAGAACTTTTCCCTCTAAGTTCTCAGTTCCCTCTCACCCTCAGGGACCTGGAATCACAGGACAACGTGCCACGCGACAGCCTGTGTGCAGAACACAGCCTTGCTTCCCCAGACATCCAGAGTCTCCCTCCAGCCCGGGCCCCTGTGATGTCTTTCTTTGGACTCCAAATGTGTGGTGTTTGCTAAACACCAAGCAATTCTTCAACACCAACTGAGTGTCTAACTTTTTCTTTTCTTTTTTGAGACAGTCTTGCTCTGTCGCCCAGGCTGGAGTGCAGTGCTGTGATCTTGGCTCACTGCAACCTCCACCTCCTAGGCTCAAGTGATTCTCATGTCTCAGCCTCCTGGGTAGCTGGGATTATAGATGTGAGTAGCTGGGATTACACATATGTGCCACTATGCCCGGTGATGTATTTTTAGTAGAGATGAGGTTTCACCATGTTGGCCAGGCTGGTCTCCAACTCCTGGCCTCAAGTGATCCACCTGCCTCGGCCTCCCAACGTGCTGGGATTACAGGTATGAGCCACTGTGCCCGGCTAAGTGTCTAATATTTTAATTCTGACACCACTTAGAGCCAGCCCAGACCCCAAAAGTTCAGGGCTCAGTCCCACAACACTGCTCCACTACAGATGCCAGTCACAAGCCTTGGGCACCCATTTATACTTCTAATATTTATATTTTTGATGTCTATTGCCTATAAACTGGGTACTCCCATAACCTCCTGTCAAGTTCAGTAATTTGATAAAACTACTCAAAGAACTCAGCAAAACACTGTACTTATATTTACTGGTTTACTATAAAAGATACATATCAGCAACGGCCAAACGGAACAGCCGCACAAAGCCAGGGAAAGGGTGGGGAAGGAAGAGTGCCTAAGAGATTCTGGTCAAAAGGCCTGAGCAGCAGAATTGCTCCCTCTTTGTGTTCTCCAGGAGCAGCTGAATGAAGAGAAACCCCTTTATAATATGACCCAGACGACACTCACTTTGTTACCTACCACAGTACCAGATACAGACTCTTGAAAATCCCCATTTTTTCCTCATAAACAGCTGAACAATTCTGTCTTCAGTGGTCAAAACACTTCTCTATCAAAACTTGCTAAAATTTCTCTCTTTCCCTCTAGCCCCTGAATTTTGAACTACCCTCAGTCTGAGCCAGCATACAACCCCTCCTTCTTGCCCCTCCTAAGAACACACAGATTTCAGAGTAAAACATTCTGGGATCTAGAATCTGGTTTTCCCACCCTCTATCCTGTCTTCCCTCCTCCCTATAAAAACACAAAAAAGCCCGTGTCTGCCTAACTTTTGAGATCCTCAAAGGTATGATAGTTGCCACCTTCTCCCTGTTGCAATCCTCCTTTAGAGTTCGGTAACTTCCTACCTAAAGCTAAATTTATTTGACGAAGTCTAGAAACAGCCCCAGGATAATAACGATTCCATACCCAGGAAGACCTCCCCAAATCCCTTCCATCCCAACTCTAACTGCATCTGCCTGTGGGTCCCCAGTGCTCCCAGGCTCTGCAGCTTCTCTCCTTCCACGGCTGCTGTGAGCAGGCTGGGGCACCTGCAGGGGAGGCTCCTCGGGAAGCACCAGCTAGGCCAGGCGCGTCCAATCTTGGCTTCCCTGGGCCACATTGGAAGAACTGTCTTGGGCCACACATAAAATACACTAACACTAACGATAGCTGATGAACTGAAAAAAAAAAAAAAAAAAAAAATCACAAAAACATACCATAATGTTTTAAGAAAGTTTACTGATTTGTGTTGGACCACATTCAAAGCCCAGGACAGCATGTGGCCCAGGCCTGTGGGCTGGTTGGAAAAGCTTGAGCCAGGCCTTCAATTGCTTTCTTTTGCAGGCTGAATATTGGCCTTAGCTTGGAATGACTGTCCTTGGGCTTCAGTTTCCCAATCAGGGCTATCCACTTAGTTTTAAGTAATACCCATTGTTGGAAATATCCAACAAAATCACTCAAACAGCATTTACAGAAGAAAAGGAAACTGTAAGGCACTTACGCTTTCACCTCCACAGAAAAAGCAGAATTATTTATTGCTTTCAGACAATAAACTTGTTGTTTAACTCTTTCCATAACAAATCATATAGTAAGCAGTCATATGTGAACACTTTTAGAAGTGCTAAGTTCTGTCTCCCACAACTTAGCATTAAGCTCAGACATGTAGAGAACAGGATATAAAACAGATATTCATAATAACAAATTCATCCTGCAAAAAGAGGAGCTCATGTTCTGATGAATCTATGTAATTTACCAAGTAATCTACCATAATTTTTTTGTAGAAAATGTAAACATTCTCCACAGCCATCCAAGAAGCATTTTATTTTCCCTGGCAGCATTCCCAAAGCTAAGCCCCGGGATTCTGTTGGAAATCATCTTCCACAAAAGAACAGACCTAAGTAACTTTCTACCCTTAATCAGAAGAAAAAGGTATGTATGACTAGATATTTAACCTTTTTCCTGAAATTGACCTATTTCACGTCCTTCGTATTTTCTTACCTTTCAAGCGCACTGATAAACACAGCTAACGACTTGTGTTAAGTCAGGCTATTCTATTCCTTGGGAGATTCTCCCACCTCCATCCTGTTCACTGAAGTGCTCACTGGCCACCCACCATGATACACTGCACTGTGCCCCACTGAGTGTCCCAGGTGAATTTTGCGTCACAGGTTTTCGCACCATCTCAGGGAGGCGGGGTTTTCTTGTCCTTTGAAACACTCTGTCTCCCTTCACAAATCTGAGAGACTGAAGGGCAGAAATGATTTCAGTCTTTGCCCTCTGACAGCAGCATCTGATTGGCTGATCAGCCGTGTGTCTCCAAGGACTGAAAGTTGGGTTGGGTGAAGACAATCTTAATGTCCTAAGTGTTAGAGGAAGAGTGGACCAGGAGATTGCTCTCAGCCCAGGGCATCCAGCTGCTCCCTGTAGAGGCCACACTTCATACCTCAGGCTGTCCTTTGAGAAATAACCCAGGGCCTGAAATTCACTAGATGCTGCAGCAGACACGGCCATGGTGGGCATCCTGTGTTATCCCTAGACAATACTGAAACTGAGGAAAAAGTCCAGAGGGTGGCTGAGAGCAAATCACCCTGTCAAGTTTCCAAAGTGGAACCTCAAACCAAAGACATTCTGGTAAGGTGTCTGTGCCTAGGGAAAATAAAAAGGAGGAGAGGCACAAAGATTTTTTACAATAGTGTCAGAGGATGATTCTCTGCTTTCCTGTCGTGTGGAATGATTACAAACAGAAAACAAATCTCTTAAAAAGTGCCGTCCAGGCTGGGCGCAGTGGCTCACGACTGTAATCCCAGGACTTTGGGAGGCTGAGGTGGGTGGATCACATGAGGTCAGGAGTCCAAGACCAGCTTGGCCAACATGGTGAAACCCCATCTCTACTAAAAATATAAAAATTAGCCAGGTGTGGTGGTGCAGGACTGTAATCCCAGCTACTCGGGAGGCTGAGGCAGAAGAATTGCTTGAACCTGGGAGGCAGAGTTTGCAGTGAGCAGAGAACACACCACTGCACTCCAGCCTGGGCGATAGAGCAAGACTCCGTCTCAAAAAAAAAAAAAAGAAAAAAAAAATGCCATCCAATGCATTGTGAAAAAATGATTCATTACAATACTGTGCCTAACATTACAGCCAAGGACGAATAGTTAATAATGTTGTGAATTAGAAAGGGGAAGTTAGCATTTGGGAGAATCTGGAAGGTACAGGAAATTTAGTATTTTACCGCAGGCTAGAGTTAGGCCTGAAGAACGTGGTGGTGTTTTTGAGACCCTGCTTGAAATGCATTTGGAAAATGCAGCGGAAAAACCAGTTTTCCCTGGAGTGTTAAAAATAATTAACTAGGCCAGCGGAGTGGCTCACACCTGTAATCCCAGCCCTTTGGGAGGCTGAGGCAGGTGGATCACCTGAGGTCAAGAGTTCGAGACTAGTCTGGCCCACATGGTGAAACCCTGTCTCCAATAAAAATACAAAAATTAGCCGGGCGTGGTGGCGCACGCCTGTAATCCCAGCTACTTGGGAGGCTGAGGCAGGAGAATCACTTGAACCTGGAGGCGGAGGTTGCAGTGAGCCGAGATCGCGCCACTGCACTCCAGCCTGGGCGACAGAGCGAGACTCTGTCTCAAAAATGATAATAATAATAATTAAATAGCAGGCAATCCGACTGAGGTGGCTCTAGTGCCCTGTGTTCTTATGTTAAAAAAAAAAAAAATTAAATGCGTTTCTTGCAAATGACTATCTTGCAGAAACAAAATTCAGGCTTCATCAACCACAAATCTCTAATTACTCTCTGATTACAAGACCAGAAAATTTCAACCTAGATAGCTCAAATCAGGAGATGACGTAACTGTACCAAACTAATTAATGAATGTGGTTTGCTTCCTCATGCACCTGATAAAAGCCTTTCCTTCAAGGCCTGCTGGTGGGACCGCCAAACCAAAAAAACATGGTTGGGTCCTCTGCCATTCATGAATCACTCTTTGCTCAAATAAAACTGTTTCACATTTTTGCAAGGACTCCCTCGGGAGACAGGAGGGACTGGGGCCCCTACCGGCTACAGATCATCCTCTTATGCACAAACCACCCGCGGAGTCGGAATTCTCCCTTCCTAACTCGGGGAGACGCGGGTCTGCGGGCGAAGAGCAGCCGCGGGGAGACGGCTCTGGGCTTGGGCCAAAGCCGCTCTGCAGGGATGCGCCGAGGCGCGCGGGGCCCGGCCGCCATGGTGCAGCTGGAAGGGCCTCGGGTTCGCGGAGCCCGGAACCCACCCGGGCAGCCCGGTTCCTCCCCAGCCGGTACCGCGGGTTCCAGCCCGCCCCTGCCGGTCTCTCAGGAGGCCTGGCCCCTACACTCACCATCTCTTGGTCTCCAGGGAGCCTGACGTTTCACTTCTGGATCTCCGGGTGCCTGCGGGTCGGGTCACACGGCCAACGGCTAGCAGAGGACGCAGAGCTGCGGGGACAGGAAGTGGAACTCTGTCTGGACAAAGGCCCCGCCAGATTCCGGAAGCCGGCCTCTCCTCTCCAGACGCGTGCCTGATTGGACAGTCCCCGACCCTGCTCCTCTGATTGGATAGGGTCTGACGCCCCGCCCCTCAGGCCCTGAATGACAGGAGCTGTAATCAGACAATGGGCCGAATGAGACAGCAAGGACAGGTGCTGGCCGCGGTTTTTTGGGGCAGGGCTTCCTACCCGCGCGGTCCGGCCCCACCTAGAGGATATTTACATTTCACATGTGACTGTGCTTATGTTCATTTATAAATAATAAGTATATGTTATTCACCAATGGAAATAAAATAATGATATTCATATTGAATTTTTATATTTTATGGCCTTCTTGGCTTTTGGTCCTTTGAACAGAGAGCCTGAAATTTCAAAAAGGAGTCAAGCCTCTAAGAATTAAAATGTGAGCCACGTGTGAATCTTAAATTTTCTAGTAGCCACATTTTAAAATGTACTAAGAAACAGGTGAAGTTGATTGTAATAATTTGACTCAGTATGTAACCATTTTCCTATATGGTCAATATATAATTGGTAAGGAAGCATATATTTTGGGGTACTAAATCTTTGAAGCTCACTCTGTGTTTTACCTTTTCAGCACATTTCAATTCAGACCAGCTGTATTCCAGATATTCAGTAGTCACACATGATCAATAGCTGCCACATTAAAGTGCAACTCTGAGGTCTAACCTCCCTTATGTCAGGGGGTGGAGGGTCTGAACGTCCCTTTTCAACCAGAGGTGAGGGAACAGCCTCTTGCTACAAACATCTCTCCTCCGGTCGAAGGGTGGACGAGATGGTGATCCTAGAGAGCATAGGGCACAGCAAAAGAAAATATCCACGGGTAGAGGACTGCTGCCCACCAATAATGGCGACCCAAGAGGAGAGAACACATCTTCGCATCTGTCCACAGCCTTGACCTCCAACATTTAGATATGGAGGAAACAGACTAGAGGCAGACTTATCTTGCTATTTGGCCTTAGCTCTAATGACTGAGCTGTGATTGTCTGTTTCTTCCTGTGGTAGGGGGGCCTGTGTGGTAAAAGCACCAATCACATATATACCTGTGTACATGCATTTCTGTATGACGGAACATTATTTTACAAAAGATCCAACTTTAAATAAGGGGGGAAAATTAGTACCTATAAAGTGCTTTTCTCTTGCAGGTAACTAGGAATCAACCTTTCACTGAATCCTGGCATCCTATCTGCCCTGGGAGCATGCATTAGTTACCTGTTACATAACAAACCACCCAAAACTTAATAGCTCATGATTGAGCTCATCAGTCATTTAGGCTGAGTTCAACCGAGCTGTTCTTGTCACAACTGGACTCCTTCATGTATGTATGGCCAGCTGCTGGTTGACTAGGTGGCTCTGCTTCTGGGGATGAGACGGCTATCAACAGTGGCACCTTCTTTCTCCCCACCATGGTATGTCATCCTCCAGCTGGCTAACATGGCTTAATCTCATAAAGATAGCAAGGTTCTGAGAAAAACAGAAGCATTTAAGACCTTTTGAGCCTAGACCAAAACTAGCACAAAAGCTGTCACGTTCGCAGTTGATAAGGTCTGGCTGTGTCCCCACCCAAATCTCAACTTGAATTATATCTCCTAGAATTCCCACGTGTTGTGGGAGGGACCCGGGGGAGGGGGTAATAGCATCATGTGGGCGGGTCTTTCTCATGCAGTTCTCATGTGAGTGAAAAAGTCTCACGAGATCTGATGGGTTTATCAAGGGTTTCCACTTTTGCTTCCTCCTCCTTTTTCTCTTGCCGCCACCGTGTGAGAAGTGCATTTTGCCTCCCGTCGGGATTCCGAGGCCTCCCCAGCCATGTGGAACTGTAAGTCCAGTTAAACCTCTTTTTGTTCCCATGTTTAGGAATGTCTTTATCAGCAGTGTGAAAACGAACTAATACAACAGTTTTCTATAACCAGAGCAAATAGTCCCAGCCAGATGCAAGGTTTGGGAAACATTCCGCCTCTTGATGGGAGGGGCAGTAAAAGCACACGGTAAAAAGCATAGATACAGAGAGGAATGAAGAATTGCTGCTGTTTCTGCAATCAGTATTAGTCTACCCTTTTTTGCAGAAGAGGTTTGTATGACTCTTTCAAGTCAAGAACCTTGCCCAAAGCCCCACAGCTACTAAGCAGCTGGGCTGGTACTCAGGATCTAACTCTGCCTGGTTCTGCAGCCCTTACTGCTGCATAGACCACATTGCTCATGCGGCTACCTGAGGCCTGCGAGGTTCTGAAGAGTAACTTTTCTGCAATAGAAGCAGAATTCCTTTTAGATTTGGGTCCGTATGGTGCTGTTTATCACTGGGAATAATCAATCACCTCAAGAAATTGCAGAAGCTTCTTGGAAGGACATGGAATAATGTGGGGGAAATGGCTGATAGATGACTTGAGGAAATGAAAGTCCAACAACAGAGGAGCAATTTTAAAACAGAATATATCCTATATGTCTGTAAATGCTTTCATGCCTGTTTGGTATTTGTAGGCTGTTTATAATTTTCAACACTGACTAAAAGTACTGTGACTGAAACAACTTCTTACTCTGAAATCAAGTGACTTAAAGATACATCTGCTGAGAAGGCCTTTTTTTTTTTTTTTTTTTTTTGTCTGCAGGAATTTATCCAAACAGCTGAGTCCATCTTGGAGGTGTCCTTTGATTTTTAACAGGAAAGAGCTATTTTTCAAGCCCCTAAACTCAGGAGCAACCATGTGGCAAATCCCATCAGTATGCATGGAAACCAGCTACAGTGAATGCATTCATTACCCTGAATCAATTGTTCTCACCCCTGCTGCATGTAAAATCACCTGGGCGGGGAGTGGCATTTAGAATTTCCCAAACCCAAGTTGCCACAGACCAGTTAAATGAGAATCCCTGGAGTGGGGCCTGGGCAACATTGTGGCTTAAAGTTGTGGCTTAAAGCTCTCTGGGGGATTAGAGTGTGGCCCAGACCCCAAACCACTGCTTTAACTTTTTTTAACTTTTAAGTTCAGGGGCACAGGTGCTGGTTTGTTATATTGGTAAACGCATATCATGGGGGTTTGTTGTACAGATTATTTCATACTCAGGGCCTCACTAGAAGCCAAGCAGATGTTAATGCCATGTTTGTACAGCCCGCAGAACCAGGAGCCCATTAAACCCCTTTTCTTTACGAATTATCCAGCCTCAGAAAATTGTACCAGGAGTGAGGTGTTGCTATAAAGACACCTGAAAATGTGGAAATGACTTTGAAACTGGGTAATGGGCAGACTGGAAGAGTTTGGAAGGCTCAGAAGAAGACAGGAGGATGAGGGAAAGTTTGGAACTTCTTAGAGACTGGTTAAATGGTTGTGTCCAAAATGCTAACAGTGGTAAGGATAGTGAAGTTCAGGCTGATGAGGTCTCAGATGGAAATGCAGAATTCATTGGGAACTGGATCAAAAGTCACTCTTGTTATGCTGTGGCAAAGAGCATTGCTGTATTGTGTTCATACTCTAGGAATCTGTGGAAATTTGTACTTAGGAGTGATGATTTAGGGTATCTGGTGGAAGTAATTTCTAAGCAGCAAAACATTCAAGGCATGACCTGGCTCCTTCTAACCGTCTACACTCAGATGCAGTAGCAAATAAATGGCTTAAAGCTGGAATTTATATTTAAAGAGGACATAAAATGTAAAAGCTTGGAAAACTTGCAGCCTGGCCAAGTGGCAGAGCAAGAAAAAGCATTATCAGGAGAGGAATTCAAGAAGGCTATGGAGCAACCTCTTGCTAGAGAGGTTTGCATGAATAAAAGGGAGGCAGGTGTTGATAACCAAGACAATGAGAAAAAGGCTTCAAATGTATTTCAGGGATCTTTGGCCCTTCTCATCAGGCGTAGAGGACCCAGGCCTAGGGCCCCACTCCCCTGTGCAGCCTCGGGACATTATTCTCTGCATCCAGGACACTCAGAGGGCCCCAGGTACAGCTCAGGCCACTGCTTCAGAGGGTGGAAACCATAAGCCTTGGCAGCTTCCAAGTGGTGTTAACCATTTAGGCACATTGAGATGGAGTGTTGCTCCATTGCCCAAGCTGGAGTGTAGTGGTGTAATCTCGGCTCACTGCAACCTCCACCTCCCCCGTTCAAGCAATTCTCCTGTAATTGCATTGAATTGGTAGATCAATTTTTTTAGTGTTTCAATCTTCAAAATATTAGGTCTTCCAATATATGAACATGGGATTTCTCCCCCATTTACTTTGGTCGTCGTTAACTTCTTCCAGTGATGTCTTGTAGTGTTAAGTGTCCAAGTCTTGCACTTTTTGGTTGCTGGTATTCCTAGGAATTTTATTCTTTTTACAGAATTGTTCCCTTATATCCTGTTTGTACTGCTCATTGGTGATTGTAGAAATACAGCTGATTTTTATGTATAGGACTTGTGCCCTGAACTCTGTTGAGCTCATTTATTGGGCATAATAGTTGTGTGTGTGTGTGTGTGTGTGTGTGTGTGTCTCCCTTAGAATTTTCTACATACAAGATGCGGTTTTCTGTAAATAGAGATACTTTTGCTAAGTTTTTTCCAAACTGGATGACTTTTATTTCATTTTCTTGTCATATTACTCTGGCTATAGCTTCAGTGAAATGTTGCATAGAAGTGGTGGGTGTGGACATCCTTTTCTTTTTCCTGATCTTACGGGAAAACATCCAGGTTTTCACAGTTACATATAGTGTTCACTGTGGGTAGATGCCCTTTATCAGGCTGAGAAAATTCCCTTCTGTTCCTCCCTGTGCCAACCCAAAGCTGGGAAGCCTTTGAGTGGTTGGAGAACACTTGAATTCTTCATCCTCTGAGCCCAGACATGGAGGGTGCACCTCAGCCTGTGTTCAACCATACTGTCTTGGGTTCCTGAAGCAGCACAGTTTTCAGTGTTGTCCTACAGAGCATCTCAGGGACACAGCTCATTCTAGTCTCCCTTCCCCCTCTACAGGCTTGACCCCTGCTCTGGGTCCTGGATGGGAATAGAGACCACCCATTATAACCCTTCCTAGGGACCAAGGGCCAATCTCCTTCTGCCCCAAACATATCTTCCCACGGGGAAGAAGCAGGAGTCCACAATTCCAGCCAAAACAGACTGAATCCCACTGAGACACAGCTGGGGCTCCCTGTGTACTAATGAGAGATACTCACTCACTCACTCATTCATTCACTCGTCTTCATTCATTCATACACACTGCTAGTGACTCCTTCATTAATCAGTTCAACAACTGTTTCTGGAATGCGAGCTGGGCCTGGCACACTGTTACAGTGGTGGCAGTAGTAAGCCATCAGGGAGGGAGGGGAAGCACATGTGACCAGTTTACCAATGAGACAGAGGCTGAAAGAAAAGAGTCAGTGAGACCAAGGCTGAGGGTGTAGAATTTATTTAGTGTTGCACCGAGGTGCATTTTGGATTTCTACAGATACATGTGATCATTTGGGTTGCAGGACATCCATCTGTAAATGGAGCTCCTGGCAGACACAGGAAAGAAAAGTTTGCGGTTTCCCATGGAATTATCAAGAAGGGGAATTCCAGGCTCTTGCTTGGCGTGAGGGCCGCCCCCAGTGCAGTCTGGCTCAGACATATGGGGGCATGTGGGAAGGAGGGTCCAAAGTACAAGGGGCATGTGATACCCTTACAGTGAATGGGCAGGGAGTGGTTCATTCCACTTCCTCAAGGGCTGGAAAAAGAAGCCCTGAGCCAGGGGACTCATTGCTCTGCTCCAGAACAGGATGTGCTTGAGGGGTACTCACTTGTTGGGAAGCGCAGATCTTCAGGAGCTACCTGAGGTTTCCCACTAGAGCCTCAGATCTTGCACTGGCAGCACACGGGGACACAGCAGCTGGACTGGGAGCAGCAGGGCTTGCAGCAGCTGGACTGGCAGCAGGATGACCCACAGCCTGA
>NW_020257510.1:13461-22219 GCF_003255815.1 Theropithecus gelada
CAGCAGCTGGACTGGCAGCAGGATGACCCACAGCCTGAGGAGCAGCAGGGCTTACAGCAGCTGGACTGGCAGCAGGATGACCCACAGCCTGAGGAGCAGCAGGGCTTACAGCAGCTGGACTGGCAGCAGGATGACCCACAGCCTGAGGAGCAGCAGGGCTTGCAGCAGCTGGACTGGCAGCAGCAGGGCTTACAGCAACTGCACTGGGAACATCCACAAGAACCACAGCCTCCCTTAGAGCCACCACTACAGCCACAGCCACAGCCTCCCTTGGAGCCCCCACAAGAGCCACAGCCCCCCTTGGAGCCCCCACAGGAGCCACAGCTGGAGCAGGAACAGGCTGGGACACAGCAGCACACAGGCTTGCAGCAGCAGACGGGCACACAGCAGCTAGAGCCACAGCCCCCACAACTGGAGCTGCAGCCCCCACAGCCAGAGCCACAGCCCCCACAGCTGGAGCCACAGCCCCCACAGCCGGAACCACAGCCCCCACAACGGGAGCCACAGCCTCCAGAGCAGCCACAGCAGCCCATGATTCTGGTGGATTGAGGGTGGAGCAGGTAGAGGAACAGGTGAGAGGGAGGTGCAGATGTGGAACCCCCGAGCCTGGGCTCTTTATACACCTGTCTAGGGGTCAGGTGGGTCACAGGGGCCCTTCCTTGTTCCTCCTAAAGTTTTTTCCCAGGAAACTTGTGTGTCATTTAAAATAACAAAAATACTGTGTTTTCTTGTGACACACTTCCTCCTCCTACGTGGTTTTCCGCTCTAAATCCTCAGGGTCCAAGTCCTCCCCTCCGTGGACTCCCAGGAATGAGTGAAACCTGGTTTGTTTCTGCCCCGTCCTCTGACCCCAGCCTTCTGCCCCTGTTTTCTCTTCCCTTCAGGGCACTGTTCTCACCGCCTGTGCTCCCCAGGCCACTGTCCCCACCAGGCGATGGGGTGCTGCGAATTCCCTTTTCTCTCCTTCACTTTTCTGCCCCTGCTTCCTGCAACCCTGATCTTTCTCAGTGCTCCCTAAAGGCGTGGAACACTTGTGGCTCCTCCCAGCTCTCCTTCCTGTCCGGGTTTCCTGGGTGAGCGACTGGATGCCTTGTGGAGAGGTCCTCAGCTCTCCTGCCCCGCTCATTTCTAGAGGGCAGCACCTGGTTCCGTACCCGGCAGGAACCTCATGACCTCCCGGGTCTCAGACCTACTGTCCTCCCTGCCTGGGCATTAGGGAGTTCCCGCCCAAACCCTCCAAAGAGAACCCTGGGAGGAGGTGGCAGGTGGTCGTGGACCTGGACTCTGGGAATCTGGGATTCTTGTCTGACACACCAGCCCTCGGGCATGGCTTCGCATTTCCTCTGATGTCCAGCAGGCCTCTCCCTGCCCTGGTGCAGTCTGCACCTTCCCATCCCCGCAGGCCTGGCAGCAGCCAGGGCCTCGTCTCTCCCGGGAAGGGCTCAGCACTCCCCGGAGCTCAGTTCCTTGGAGTTTCTCTGTGTCCTCGCCCCCAGTGGGTTGTAAAACTCTCTGTGCCCTCGTGGATTCTTTTGAGTTTATCTAGCTCATTTTTATTGATGTGATGAGAGCAATGGTCTCTGGTGACTTTCTATGTTTGAGTCAGAGCGGAATCTCCATTCTCTCACACACACACGCACACACACACACTCACATAGACACACACTCACACACATTTGAAATTGTATTACAGAAGAGAAAAGGAACACACACATCTCAAAGGAAGCCATGCCTCTCAAAATCGAGATGTGTGATGAACACAGCAGGTCACCAACCTGCCACAGAGACAGGATGTGGGAGCTACAAGGGGGTCTGTGGCTCCTGTGGGGGCTCCAAGGGGAGTTGTGACTCCTGTGGTGGCTCTAAGGGGGGCTGTCGTCCTTGTGGCTGCTCCCAGTGCAGTTGCTGGAAGCCCTCTTGCTGCTCACCAGGTTGTGGGTCATCCTGCTGCCAGTCTAGCTGCTGACTCCCCGAAGGGAAGAAGAAGCCAGCACAGTCAGGGAGCTGACAGGCAGACCGGAGCCTGGGGGAGCTGGGCTCTCCAGAATGGCAGGAGGGACAGAGACACTGTCCAGCAGCCTCCTGCCCCCAGACCTGATGGAGAACAAGACCTTGGCTGTGCTGAATTTCACTCCTGTACTAGAAGAGCCCAGAGTGTATGCATGGATAGAAACACAGACAAATAAACCATTTAAAACACCGGTAAGGCGAATCCTTCTGGAACAGCGATAGAAGGCTGTGGTCTGAGGGCAGAGGCAGGAACAGAGGAGGCTCCACTCAATCCTGGGGGTTGTGGGAGGGCAGGACTTGGGCCCAGAGGCTGTAGAGAGGAAAACAATGCAGGAGGAGGAAGTGTGTCACGAGGCAACACAATGTTTTTATTCTAAATGACACACAAGTTCCCTAAGGAGAGAATATCAGTAAGAACCAGGAAGGGACCATGTGCACCCCATGACCCCTAGACAGATATATAAAGAGCCCAGACCCAGGGGACTCCACACCTGCACTTCTCTCTCACCTCCTCATCTACCTGCTCCACCCTCAACCCACCAGAACCATGGGCTGCTGTGGCTGCTCCGGAGGCTGTGGCTCCGGCTGTGGAGGCTGTGGATCCGGCTGTGGGGGCTGTGGCTCTGGCTGTGGGGGCTGTGGCTCCAGCTGCTGTGTGCCCGTCTGCTACTGCAAGCCTGTGTGCTGCTGTGTCCCAGCCTGTTCCTGCTCCAGCTGTGGCTCCTGTGGGGGCTCCAAGGGGGGCTGTGGGTCCTGTGGGGGCTCCAAGGGGGGCTGTGGCTCTTGTGGGGTCTCCAAGGGAGTCTGTGCCTGTGGCTCTTGTGGTGGCTCTAAGGGGGGATGTGGTTCTTGTGGCTGCTCCCAGTGCAGTTGCTGCAAGCCCTGCTGTTCCACCTTAGGCTGTGGGTCATCCTGCTGCCAGTCCAGCTGCTGTAAGCCATGTTGCTCCCAGTCCAGCTGCTGTAAGCCCTGTTGCTCCTCCTCAGGCTGTGGGTCATCCTGCTGCCAGTCCAGCTGCTGTAAGCCCTGCTGCTGCCAGTCCAGCTGCTGCAATCCCTGCTGCTCAGGCTGTGGGTCATCCTGCTGCCAGTCCAGTTGCTGCAAACCCTGCTGCTCCCAGTCCAGCTGCTGTGTCCCCGTGTGCTGCCAGTGCAAGATCTGAGGCTCTAGTGGGAAACCTCAGGTAGCTCCTGAAGATGTGTGCTTTCCAACGAGTGACTACCCTTGAAGCACATCCTGTTCTGGACCAGAACAATGAGTCCCTTGGCTCAGGTCATCTTATTCCAGCCTTTGAAGAAGTGAAATGAACCACTCCCTGCCCATTCCCTTTAAGGGTATCACATGCCCTGGGGACTTTTGCCAATCCTTCCCACATGCCCCCATATGTCTGAGCCAGACTGCACTGGGGGCGGCCCTCATGCCAAGCAAGAGCCTGGAATTCCCCTTCTTGATAATTCCATGGGAGACAGCCAACCCTTCTTTCCTGTGCCTGCCAGGAGCTCCGTGGCATTTGCAGATGGATGTCCTGCAACCCAAATGATCACATGTATCTATGGAAATCCAAAATGGATCTGGGTGCAGCACTAAATAAATTCTACAACCCTCAGCCTTGGTCTCACTGACTCTTTTCTTCCAGCCTCTCTCTCATTGGTAAACTGTCCTTCCCCTCCCTCCCTGATAGCTTATTTCTCACACTGCTGTAACTATGTGCCAGGCCCAGCTCCAATTCCAGAAACAGTTGTTGAACTGATTAATGAAGGAACCACTAGCAGTGTGTATGAATGAATGAAGACGAATGAATGAATGAGTGAGTGAGTGGGGATCTCTCATTAGTACACAGGGAGCCCCAGCTGCATCTCAGTGGGATTCAGTCTATCTTGGTTGGAATTGTGGACTCCTGCTTCTTCCCCACGGGAGGATATGTTTGGCAGAGAAGGAGATCTTGCCCTCTGTGCTTAGGAAGGGTTATAATGGGTGGTCTCTGTGTCCAACCAGTTCCCAGTTTGTGGGTCAAGCCAGGAGAGGGGGAAGCGAGACTAGAATCAGCTGTGTCCCTGAGATGCTCTGTAGGACAACACTGGAAACTGTGCTGCTTCAGGGACCCGAGAGGGTGTGGCCCAGCACAGGTTAAGGTGTGCCCTCCTTCTCTGGGCACAGAGTGACGAAGAATCCAATGTTCTTCCATCACTCACAGGCTTCTCAGCTTTGGTTTTGCACAGGGAGGAACAGAAGAGACTTTTCTCAGCCTGATAAAGGGCATCTACCCACAGTGAACACTATATGCAACTGTGCAAACCTGAATGTTTCCCCCTAAGATCAGGAACAAGAAAAGGATGTTCACACCCACCACTTCTATGCAACATTTCACTGAAGCTATAGCCAGAGTAATATGACAAGAAAATGATATAAATAGCACCCAGGCAGGAAAAAACTAGGCAAAAGTATCTTTATTTACAGAAAACCTCATCTTGTATGTAGGAAATCCTAAGGGACACACACACACACACACAGAGACACACACAACTATTATACCCAATAAATGAGCTCAACAGGGTTCAGGGTACAAGTCCTATACACAAAAGTCAGCTGTGTTTCTACAACCACCAATGAGCAATGCAAACAGGATATAAGGGAACAATTCTATCAAAAAGAATAAAATTCCTAGGAATACCAGCAACCAAAAATTCAAGATTTGGACACTTAACACTACAAGACATCACTGGAAGAAGTCAAAGAGGACCAAAGTAAATGGGGGAAAAATCCCATGTTCATGTATTGGAAGAAGAATATTGTGAAGACTGAAACACTATAAAAATTGATCTACCAGTTCAATGGAATTACATCTCAGGTTTCTTTTCTGCAGAAATGGACAAGCTGATTCTTAAATGTATGTAAATATTCAAGGAATCCTAAATAGCTAAAACAATCTTGAAAAAGAAAAATAAAATTGAGAACTCACGTTTTCCAATTTCTAAATGGGCTCCAAAGCAAACAGTAATCAAGGCAGAGTGGTCTAAATATAGAAAGATGCATCAGTGGAGTAGATTCAAGACCGTTGAGATAAACCTCACAGTTGTGGTCAGTGGATTTTCAACAAGAGTACGAAACAATTCCATGGGAAAAAGGAACCTTTTCCACAAGCAATGCCACTGAGACAACTGGATGTCCACATGCAGAAGAATGAATTTGGACCTTTACCTCTTACCATATACCAAACAACCGAACATGACAAAAACAGAAAAAATAGCTCAATGGCTTAATTGTACAAGCCAAAACTAGAGGACTGTGAGAAGAAAAACAGGTTAAACCTTATGACCGTGGAGTATGCAATGGCTCTTAGAGAATGACACCAAAAGCACGAGGGAGAAAAGAAAAAACTAGAATAACTCCATCAAAACTAATAACTTTTATGCTTCTAAGAGCACTATTGAGAAAATGAAAAGACACCAACAGAATGGGAGAAACTACTTTTGAATCATATATTTGATAATGAACTTGCATCCAGACATAAAGAATTATTAGTACTCAAACGTACAGTCCAATTAAAAACTTAGCAGAGGATGTAAATAGGCATTTTCTGAAGAAGATATACAAATGGCTAATACACAGATGACTCCAACCCAACAGCAGCAGAGTATACCTTTCTCTCAGGTGCACATGGAATTTTCTCCAGGATAGACCATATGTCAGGCCACAGAACAAATTTCAACACATTTTAAATGTGAAATTATATGGTGTTTTCTCCAAGCACAGTGGATTAAAACTAGAAATCCATAGGAGAAGGAAAAACGGAAAATCTACAACCGTGTGGAAATTAAACAGCATGCTCTTAACCGATGAAGCAAAGAAGAAGTCACAAGAGAAATACCTAGAGACAAATGGAAGGGAAAACACAGCATACCAAAGTTTATGGATGCATCAAAAGCAGTGTGAGGTAGAAGTTTATAACCATAAACACACACATTTAAAGAGAAGACAGATCTGAAGTTAATGACCTGCTGATGAAAAAAGGCAAACTCTGTCAAATATCTGAGCCAAATGTGAGTGACCATGGTCAGAACACAGTCTCTAGAAGTCTTGATATCATCACCAGGTGGTTAGGCTACAACTTGATCTCATATGTCTTGGGGAACAGAAGTTACAGGCAAAAACATAAATCAGTGATGAGCCCCTTTTCACAAGCTTATAGCCATTTGTATATCTTCAGAAAATGCCTATTTAAATCCTCTGCTACGTTTTTAATTGGATTTTATGTTTGAGTACTAAGAATTCTTTATGTCTGGATGCAAGTTCATTATCAAATATATGATTTGAAAGTAGTTTCTCCCATTCCATTGGTGTCTTTTCATTTTCTTGATAGTCCTCTTAGAAGCATAAAAACTATTAGTTTTGATAGAGTTATTTAATCTAGTTTTTCCTTTTATCCCTCGTGCTTTTGGTGTCATTCTCTAAGAGCCGTTGCACACTCCAAGGTCATAAAAACTTAACCTGTTTTTCTTCTCACAGTCCTCTAGTTTTAGCTTTTACAATTAGGCCATTGAGCTATTTTTTTCTGTTTTTGTCTTGTTCGTGTGTTTGGTATATGGTAAGAGGTAAAGGTTCAAATTCATTCTTCTGCATGTGGACATCCAGTTGTCTCAGTGGCATTGCTTGTTGAAAAGGCTCCTTTTTTCCCGTGGAATTGTTTCGTACTCTTGTTGAAAATCCATTGACCACAACTGTGAGGCTTTATCTCAAGGGTCTCAAATCTATTCCATTAATGTGTCTTTCTATCTTCAGACAACCACCACACTGCCTTGATTACTGTTTGCTTTGTAGCCCATTTAGAAATCGGAAAACATGAGTCGTCAACTTTATTTTTCTTTTTCAAAGATGTTTTAGCCATTTTGGGTTCCTTGAATGTTTACATAAATTTTAGAATCAGCTTGTCAATTTCTGCAGAAAAGAAATCTGGGATGTAATTGCATTGAATTGGTAGATCAAGTTTTTTAGAGTGTTTAAATCTTCACAATATTAGGTCTTCCAATACATGAACATGGGATTTTCCCCCCATATAGTTTGGTCCTCTTTAATTTCTTCCATTGATGTCTTGTAGTGTTAAGTGTCCAAGCCTTAGACTTTTTGGTTGTCTGTATTCCTAAGAATTACACACTTTTTGACAGAATTATTCCCTTACATCCTGCTTGCATTGCTCATTGGTGGTTGTAGAAACACAGCTGACTTTTGTGTATAGGAATTGTGCCCTGAACTCTTTTGAGCTCATTTATTGGGCATAATGTGTGTGTGTGTGTGTGTGTGTGTGTATCCCTTAGGATTTTCTACATACAAGATAAGGTTTTCTGTAAATAGAGAAACTTTTGCTTAGTTTTTTCCTGCCTGGGTGCTTTTCATTTCATTTTCTTGTCATATTACTCTGGCTATAGCTTCAGTGACATGTTGCATAGAAGTGGTGAGTGTGGACACCCTTTCCTTGTTCCTGATTTTATGGGGAAACATCCAGGTTTTCCCAGTTACGTATAGTGTTCAAAGTGGGTAGATGCCCTTTATCAGGCTGAGAAAGTTCCCTTCTGTTCCTCCCTGTGCAAAACCAAAGCTGGGAAACCTGTGAGTGGTCAGAGAACACTTGGATTCTTCTTCACTCTGTGCCCAGAGAAGAAGGGCGCACCTGAGCCTGTGCTTGGCCACACCATCTTGGGCACCTGAGGCAGCACAATTTCCAGTGTTGTCCTACAGAGCATCTCAGGAGCACAGCTCATTCTAGTCTCCCTTCCTCCTCTACGCGCTTGACCTTCACTCTGGGGCCTGGATGGGCACAAAGACCACCCATTATACCCCTTCCTAGGCACTGAGGGCAAAGATCTCCTTCTCCCCCAAACATATCCTCCCACGGGGAAGAAGCAGGAGTGCACAATTCCAACCAAGACAGACTGAATCCCACTGAGATGCAGCTGGGGCTCCCTGTGTACTAATGAGAAAGCCTCACCCATTCACTCATTCATTCACTCGTCTTCATTCATTCATACACACTGCTAGTGACTCCTTCATTAATCAGTTCAACAACTGTTTCTGGAATGCGAGCTGGGCCTGGCACACTCTTACAGTGGTGGCAGTAGTAAGCCATCAGGGAGGGAGGGGAAGCACATGTGGCCAGTTTAGCAATGAGACAGAGGCTGAAAGAAAAGAGTCAGTGAGACCAAGGCTGAGGATGTAGAATTTATTTAGTGCTGCACCCAGGTGCATTTTGGATTTCCACAGATACATGTGATCATTTGGGTTGCAGGACATCCATCTGTAAATGGAGCTCCTGGCAGACACAGGAAAGAAAGGTTTGCTATCTCCCATGGAATTATCAAGATGGGGAATTCCAGGCTCTTGCTTGGCGTGAGGGCCGCCCCCAGTGCAGTCTGGCTCAGACATATGGGGGCATGTGGGAAGGAGGGGCCATAGTACAAGGGGCATGTGATACCCTTACAGTGAATGGGCAGGAAGTGGTTCATTCCACTTCCTCAAGGGCTGGAAAAAGAAGCCCTGAGCCAGGGGACTCATTGCTCTGCTCCAGAACAGGATGTGCTTGAGGGGTACTCACTTGTTGGGAAGCGCAGATCTTCAGGAGCTACCTGAGGTTTCCCACTAGAGCCTCAGATCTTGCACTGGCAGCACACGGGGACACAGCAGCTGGACTGGGAGCAGCAGGGTTTGCGGCAGCTGGACTGGCAGCAGGATGACCCACAGCCTGAGGAGCAGCAGG
>NW_020257511.1:0-20827 GCF_003255815.1 Theropithecus gelada
AAAAAAAAAAAAAAAAAAAAAAAAAAAAAGAACTTGAAGCATTGTTCTTTATGTGTACAAGCCTGCGTTTTGACATGCCCTGATTATTTGAAGGAAATAGAATAAATAGTCCAGTTAACTTGTAAGTTAGTTATTTGCATCAGAAATAGGATGGAATTTTATTTGCTGGAGTTTTAAAGAATGTAGAGCTTGGAATGGATGTGTCCTAAAAGAGAAATTCCCCAGTGATTAATCAACCTTGTTTAGACCATTCATTTAAATGGTTTTACATGTAAATAGGAAGTACATAGAAAAGCTATGTATTCAGAAGATAGCTGCTATCTGGAAGGAAAGAAATCTAAATCAAAGTAGACTTCTCAAAAACTCTTTTATGTGATGACATGACTGGGCTTTGTATAAGCAGTATTGTATTGCTGTAAAGTTCAGAAGCTGCTTAATCAATAAGAAAAGTTGAAGTAGAGAGATAGGATTAAAGAGATAAGATCTTTGTTAGACTAAATCTATTGACCCAGAACTTCCTGTAATGGGATGGATGGGAACTGCTTCACCTTGTTAATGTAACAGAGGTTTTCCATCTCAAAATTGCTGTTTGGAGACTATGTCACTGTGTCTATTTTTAGCTTCTTGGTCTAAAGAAACCACAGATTGTTTTTGCAAGACCTCAGAAAAGCACAAAACTTCCATTGTAAACATGATTTAGATAAAACAGTTACTGGGTATGCTTTTAATATTCTGAGCATCACGTTAAACATCATTGATGTAAAATCAGAAATCTGCAGGGACACAAGCTACCTCGGAATGTGAATAAAATAGCCAGCATGAAACCAACTCTATAGGCTATTTACCTTCCCTGTACAAACAGAACTGCTTGCTGATAGAGCGTGACCCCCAGCACCTGGCTGTCAGCCAGCAGGGGCAAGTTTCTATCAGGTCATAGTTAGAATCTGTGTGTGCACAACAGACGGACTGTAGACTAAAATGTCAGTTTCCCTCCTGACGTCAATCTCCCCCTTTCTCTTGCTAACAGAACCTATTTTTTTTTCTTTTTTTCGAATGTGCACCGCTTTGGGAAATGACCTCATTTTCCAGGTCAGTAGTGAGTTGTGAGTAGTCTAAACCAGTCTTGCTAATCCTGTGACCCTTACCTAGTGATCAGGTTTGAGAAGATCCAGGCCCTTCTAGAGTTCATTGCACTACTGAGTGCATCAGCTCTGAAGCCACTCCATTGTTGGACTGACTGTAATGGGATATGATACATTTCCTTTCCATTTAAGCCAGTTAAATTGGAGCTTTCTGTTTCTCCAATCAAAATCTCTTAATAGGCACACAGGCATTTATTTCTCTTAATAATGACCAAAGGAATTCATTTACTAAGGACTTTGAGCAGATATTGGAAAAAAAAAAAAGAATTATTTGATCGGAGCTTTTTAGTAGCAAACAAAATCACCTCCAGATTATTATATTCCATAATATTTTCGTGTCCACTGTAACGGTAATCAGCAATTTTAAAAAATCTTTTTGTTCCTCTCTGGCTAAATGGATTGTAGTAGCCTCCATTATATTATTCCGACACTAGTTCCATGGCGTGTGGCCAATTCCTAGGACTGCAGTGACATAAGTGGATGGGAGTTTATTTCTCTCTCTCATAAAATTATGTCTGGAGCTGGGATGCTCCACTCCACCAAGCCTTTAGTTGCCTTCATCTACATGGTGTAAGGTGGCTCAGCCTCAGGTCCACATTTCAACCAGAAACAAAGGGGAAGGAGAAGAGGACATTCCCAGTCTCTTTAAAGGTCAAATCTGGAAGTAGCACACAACATTGCACTCATATTCTGACAGAGAAAAGTTACTTGTGAGGCTACGTGGCCAGCCCCCAAAGCAGTTGGGAAATATCTTTAT
This sequence comes from Theropithecus gelada, assembly GCF_003255815.1. Classification (NCBI taxonomy): domain Eukaryota; kingdom Metazoa; phylum Chordata; class Mammalia; order Primates; family Cercopithecidae; genus Theropithecus; species Theropithecus gelada. The sequence continues at coordinate 1,900 of NW_020257511.1, forward strand.
TCTGGGTGCAATGTGCCCAGCTAGAAACTGTTCCTATGAAGAAAAGGGCGAATGGATGATGAGCGGACAAATGTCAGTCTCTGCCTCATCTGGTGTCTTTTCTGTCTCCTTTTATCATTACTCAAATACCATTCAGTTGTCTCCAGTCTCAGAGTTTCATATTTTCATGCAGGAAAAGAAAAAAGTCTTCTGGCAAGAAGCTACTTCTTTTTTATTTCTAACAGAATTGAGTATTTCCTTGGTGATGTTCTTTTTAACAATATATATTTTTCACTTTCTGTATTCCCAGGCATGAGAAATTAGACCTCCAACTCTCAATAATACCCATAAAATTGTATTCACCCCTTCTATTAAAAGGTGTTGCCACGATAACCTTCTAATGTTGTGCAGATAAATAGAGTTCGCATTCAGTATTGCCATAAACTGAAAGCAGAGGCACAATTCTAGAAAATTCTCTAGTTGGATTGACATTTACACCTGCTGATTATTTTGTTCTCATGTCACATACAAAGGCACTACTAAACCATGTAGAACCACATGTTCCACGGACTAAAGCTTTTGGAGTTACAAATTGTATATGATATTTCACGTAGCACTTGGAGTAATATCAGCTTCTGATTTACATTTCTAACAGAAGTCCTAGGAGTTTTAGCTTTTATTCTTCTACCGCAATCACTAGAAATCATGCTGTTTTTAGCAACTAAGCTATTCTCATAAGAAACATTCACCAAGGGGAAAAATTCAGTATATTCTTTCTTATATTGAAAATAAATCAGTAATACTTGTAGGGGAAAATTGTTTATTCTACATGCATGAATTGGTTATCCAGTATGTATATGGCTCTCTGCTAGATGCTACAGGCACACAGAGGTGATGCCACAGCCACCATGCTGGAGAAACACATCATCTAATGGGAAGACAAGACACGTCTGTGTGAAACAGCATAGCCACATGGCAACATGTAATTGTGCCGGGGAATGTCCCACAGAAATCCAGGATGCTTAATGACCTTAATGACCCAGTTCCTGCATCACTGTGAACACACCTCATAGTCATGTGTGTCACACTGCTTGTGTGCATACCACTTGCCCACATGTGGAGCTGCTGTGGGGCTGCTGGTGGGGTGAGCAGGAGCTGCCTTCTATTCATTTTTGTATCCTCAGCAACGACCCCTGCATTCAGCACACTCATTGTGTCATGAATGATGCTGTGAGAAAGGAAAAGGTTTGGAATCAAGAATGGGGAGCTTCATTAAGCACACTGAGGGATGGAAAAATTTGGTCTAAAGTGGTGACTGAAGTATTTCAGGCAGAAGATTCTGCACCAGAGTGAAGGGTCAGGAAGCCAGGCAGCTGCAGAGAACACGGCCAGGGAGGAATGAATAGGCGATGGGGAGGAGTTGTGGGCTCATGGTGCCTGATCAAGAACAGGAGAGGGAAAGGGAGTCCGGCCCTGCGGGCTAAGGATTCGGGACTTCATCCTGCAGACCATGGAGGCCAGACAAGGGCTTCCAGGGGAAGTGACATGATCAGATCTTTTGGAAAAAGTAATCTAGTGTGAGGGTGAGGAGAACAGGTGGAAAGGGGGTTCACTGCAAGTCACAGAGACCACTGTGACGGTGAGTATCTTGTGTGAATATACAGCCTTCCGACCTTATAAAACAGGAATCGCTATTTATCTTTTCTCCTTCTACTAATGAAGCAGCATTGGTAGTCCCGGGTAAATCCCCAGGGTTCCTTATCTCACGCCAAGAAAATTAAGTACACAGACACGTGGGTGGGTTAAGAAGTGGAAAGTATAGGCAGAAGAAAGGAGAGAGGAGAGCAGCTCCTTGCAAGAGAGAAATATCTGAAAAAAAGGGTCAAGGTGGCGGATCACAGCAGATTTTATAGGTAGCCTTGAGGAGGCAGTGTCTGATTTATGTAGGACTCACAGATTGGTTTGACCAGGTGGTGTGGCATTTACATAGCACGCAGAGAAGGCTCTTGGCCCCACCCTAATCTTATTATGCAAACAGACTTTCCACTTGATGGGGCCATCTTTTCTGCTCCTGACTGTACATGTGGCTGGCAAAAAGAGAAGATGGAGCCGCCATTTCGACCATGGCTAGTCCCAGGGACTATATTCCTATGGGCACAACTGCCAGCATGTACCCGTGCAAGTTTCCAGCATGCTTGTTTGTGTCTACAGCTCGATTTTACAGGCTGCTCTTTGTTGGAAAGGAAAATGATTTGGGGGCTGCTTTTCGTTAAAAGGAAAACCTACTGAGGACTTCCGCACCCTCACTGTCTGCCTAAGTAATTTCTTTTTAACTCCTATATCACTAGTTTTCAGAAATTATTTTAAGAAGTTTAGGTTTGTAGTATCATATGCATTTAAGGCTGAAACCTTGGGGATGTGGAAGATTTGGATCATTATTTTATTTTAGAGATTATTTAGAAATTGAATTCCTAACCACTCTCTGTATAATGTATAATAGCTAGTATGGTACACTATAGAATATTTATACTCACCCATCTTTATTATGCTGCATAATTTGCTGCCTTTCATTTTTTAGTCTAAAAATATGAGTGTAATATTTAAAAGTCTTAAATAGCAAATTTTCCTTACTGTTTCCTCAGCATCCACCATGGTATCCAACACACATATAATTGTATAAGAGGGTTTCATATGGAAAAGTCCCGCGAGTGACAAGATTTGCAGATTTATAAGAGGCTTTCTACCAATATTTGAGAAGTGATGGCAGGTGTAAGGGGTGGACGGTGACAGCCACCCTTCTTGACTCGGATATTCCAGCATCCACGTGCATGCACCAGTGAACATGAAAAAGTGAAAGGCAGGAAAGACCTTCTGACCATGACATTCCAGCCGTGTTACCACGTAAGCGTCTTCCCACTCTCGTAACCCGTGGTTTCTATTTAGCAAGGATGTTTTTTTCTGAATTAATTTATTTCAAAAATACAAACAAAAGCAAGTAAAAAATCTCACAAAGCTAATTTATAACCACCCTAGGTATTTCCAGTGTCTTTAGAGCATTTAACATTAGTTCACTGGGAACCACGGCCTACCCTGGAACAGATAGAGTATGGAGTAAACTCCTGAGTAGGGAGCTGGGTCCAGACTCAGACACACACATACCATATACATATACCCACACTCACACACACACACCCATATACACACCCCTGTTTCACAAACTAGATCCAGAAATAAATTTCTTACCATTTTACCTATGAAAAGGTTATTTTTTTACTTAAATGTACCCTGAAACTTGTGCATTTGAATTTTAATCCAGTTAGTTTTACACAGATCCCAAAGTCTCTAGGCCAAATTTTTCTGCAAGGAGAAGCATTTTGTACTTGTAGATACATAGATAGATTTTATATATATATATATATATGTATGTGTGTGTGTGTGTGTGTGTGTAGAGAGAGAGAGAGAGAGAGATAGGATAGATAGATAGATAGATAGATAGATAGATAGATAGATAGATAGATTGATTTTTAATAGAGCTAATTATAGTGAAAATTTTAAATTGAAATTAGTTTTTTGTTTCAGGGAATGGTATGAAGGTGAAGATTTGCAAATGTTTACCCCAAACTCCTTCTTTATTAAACACTTTTGGCATCTATCTAATCTCCTTGTATGCGTGTATCTCCGGTGTTTGCAAAGACTTTTCCTATGTGTCCCTAAAAGTAGGGTCCATTGTAACAGTTCCAAAACATTCCTCAAAGCTGTTCTTTTATAATCTCATCATTCTCATCCCTGAGCACCTCCATTTCCCAAGCCTGGAGAACAGACGCAGGTAATCCACCTGCATGTCTGATATTCAGATTTATAATTCCCTTGCTGGTAAGACTGACATGATTTTTTTCAGAGCACCCTGACTCTTTCCAAAGGATAGGTGCCCTAGAGCAGCAGGGACAGTGCTCCTAAATAGCCCTACACATTTGCAGTGTATATGTCCATGGTCACTCACACGTACAAGCCCCCTAAAGAGAAAATCTTCTCCTTTTAACCTATATTGGATTCTGCCCAGGTTCCTTTCTTTGGGGTGATCTTACTGGGCCACCTACCTCGGGACACTTTTAACTCATTTAGTTGATTTCTTCCAACACTAGGTCATTAAAATGTGGGAGTGCATCGGTTTCCTCAGCAATGTTGCTGGGTGAGGGTGGGGGGTGGCATTTGCACAATTTTTTTTTTTTTTTTTTTTTTTTTTTTGAGACGGAGTCTGGCTCTGTCTTCCAGGCTGGAGTGCAGTGGCATGATCTCAGCTCACTGCAAGGTCCACCTCCCGGGTTCATGCCATTCTCCTGCCTCAGCCTCCCAAGTAGCTGGGACTACAGGTGCCCACCACCATGCCCAGCTAATTTTTTGTATTTTTGGTAGAGACGGGGTTTCACGGTGTTAGCCAGGATGGTCTCAATCTCCTAACCTCGTGATCCGCCCACCTCGGCCTCCCAAAGTGCTGGGATTACAGGCATGAGCCACCACACCCAGCCTTGCACAATTATTTTTAAGGCTGAACAAATGATGGAACTTGTGGAACTTGCATTCAGGTAAAATAAACATTATTATCAGGTGGTGGAGTGCTATGTTCTGTTTGAAGCAATAAAATATCCTGTAGGTAGTTGAAAATAGGAAACTGAAATTTGATGTGTTAGGATTTTGGTGAAGATTTGAATTATCGTTAGAAAGGAATTGTTGAAGCTCTCCAATAATTGGTCTGTTCTCTGAAGTTGAGCAGATTGATAGCCTTTTCTCTTAAAAGAAGCAAGCCTTGGGCGGGGTGTGGTGGCTCACGCCTGTAATCCCAGCACTTTGGGAGGCCGAGGCGGGCGGATCACGAGGTCAGGAGATTGATACCATCCTGGCTAACACGGTGAAACTCCATCTCTACTAAAAAATGAAAAAATTAACCAGGCGTGGTGGCGGGCACCTGTAGTCCCAGCTACTCCGGAGGCTGAGGCAGGAGAACCGCTAGAACCTTGGAGGTGGAAGTTGCGGTGAGCCGAGATCGCGCCATTGCACTCCAGCCTGGGCAACAAGAGTGAAACTCCATCTCCAAAAAAAAAAAAAAGAAAAAAAAGAGAAAGAGAAAAGACGCAAGCCTTACAGGTCTTCGTAGACATGGAATGAGGCTGCTCCAATTCCTGCTGGTCTCTGGAAGGGCTAAGAAAATGGAAGGGACAATTTCTTCTAAAAGTATGATTTTTCAAACCAGGATACCTGATATGGAAGATGATACCCAGTGCCACAGGAGAAGGTGCATTTGCGTAGACACTGGGGCAGGTCTGGGTGGGGAATGACACTTTTATGTTGAACCAAACACAGGAATCTTCAAAAAGTGTCTAAATTTACAGCCCTTCCTTTGGGCTATGACCTCCAGACATTCCAAGTAGTTTTTGGTCTCTTTGTTCTCTTTCCTGTGCTGTCCAGGAACACCTGTGAGGGAGAGTTTGAGAAGTGTCCATTTAAGTGATGGCAAGAAGCCCGTGTGCACAGTCATGGCCCAGTGACAAAAAAAGTTGGCTAAAACATCAGAGTGGTGTGAAATGAATAAAGGGTTTTTCTTTGTTTTTTGATGCTTCTTACATAAAATGTTTTTGCTGCTCTGTTGTTTTTATAACATGCTCAATAAGTTTCACTGCTCTACAAAGTAGATTAACGTTCCTGTATTATTTATATACCATGGAAAAGGAACTGGTCCCACAAGGACTGACATTAATTTGTGTCAAATGATATTTTTCTTCATCATCAAAATGTGAGCAATTAAATCTCCACTTCTCAAATGTGAGAAACATATGAAAGAATGTTTAACCCATGAACAATTTTCCCGCCAGAGATAAAAATCAGTTGTACAAATAATGTTTATAAATCTTCTTTGATTTCGAAAATATTTTTATATCTTATTTTGCGGAAGACAACTTATCTGTAGGACAGCCTCTTCCAACACGGCCTCTCTTAAACTGAGCTGCTGTAATTCTATGAATGGGCTATACTTCATCCAAATATGGAGGTTTAGGTGTTTTATTACTGGAAACTGAAACTGTGTGAGTTTAAACAGAAACCAGCCATCTCTCTGTCCCAGTGCTGTGAGGTCATAAGTAAGCCATTTACCTTTCCTGTGCCACTGTTTCCTGTTCCTCTGCAAAAGGAGGTGTCTTCCATCTCTAAGACTCGGAGCTGTCTTGCATTCTGGTATTGATATTACCAGAGCAGATGGGCTAATGTGTGACTCACCTCACTAAACCTGTGAACTTGATGCTCACTGTGGCCCCAGGTGAGGTAGCTGGAGGGACACAGCCATCAGCCACAACCAGGTGTCAAAATCATCCCCATCCTTATCTTCTCACATTCCCTGAGGCATCTACTTTCAGCAATCACTCATCAAGTCGGATATTGGAAGATGAGACTCTTGCCTTTCAATACCCTACATTTCACTGGAACAGGAAGGCATGCACTGACTAGGGAGAGGAATCTGTGGTTGTGGCTCGTACATCTCATAGACATAAGACAGCTGTTTTAAGTGACAGACTCCTAAATTAAGATTTTCAAACAAGACTGTTCTTGTGAATATCAACACCATAATTCAGATAAAAACAAAGCAGGATTCCTGGCTTCTAAGCTAGAACTACGAGGCAGGCAAACTTGACTTCTTCGGCCCTTGGTATACAGTATGAGGCCTCAGGGAAGGCCTTATTTACTTGGCTCCTTTTTTCAGTTGTGGTTTAATTTCCAAGAATTTTCATCCAGTCTCTTAGTTTCTCACTGGACTTCACCTAATCATTCAAGACAAATAGTCACCTCCCCAAGAGATAATTATACCATCTCCCAAGGCAGTGTTTAATTGCTTTTACTGACAAGAAGTTACTCAATGTCTAACCTCAACCCTTTACTTCAGAAGTCTCGATCCCATGTATCTCGCAACAACTTTTCACAGCATTCTTGAAAACAATCAGATGTTAAAAGTACGGGTGTGCCCTGGAGTCAATTGTGTGTTATATGAGGGGGCACTATTTGTACACAACCCCATATCCACTTGGACACAGTTGAGAAAGACCCTACTGCTCTGCTATGATTTCTAGGATCTTTTCTCAGTGGGAGCTCTGCATGTTCCTGTCTTATTTCCCATTATCGCTGGGGTGCTAGTGGATACCATTGAGGGCTTCAAGACTGCTTGCCTCTCCAAAAGGGTTAAGGCATCGCCTTTCCTTCGTGGAAGGGGCACAGGAATACCTCCTGGAGTGTATGGGAGGCCACATTGCATTCCCACAGCTGTGCACCCACTACAGCTATGGAAAACTCTATTTCTTTAACATATCAGGAGATATTTGTAGCTGGGAGGTTTACCGGTATTCATTAATAAACAGAAAGAGAAAACCAGAAGCCACCAATCAGAATAAAATCCTGTCTCAATATGACATGGCTAAGTAAAGTCACAAATGAAAAGTCTTTCCCCTGAGGATTACTTTAACAGTGACATTTTATGCATATATTATATCTGTGGAAATTCTTCTGTCCCAGAAATATATGTTAAATATTTTGAGGGATAAACAGATTTCTAAAACACAGTCTCGGATTAGGGGAATTTATTCAAGTTAATTCTAAGTCTCTGAGGACTGAGTGGCGGGAAAGAAATGTTTGAAAGCAGTGCTGTGTTAAAGGAGGCAGCAATGCCTGTGGCCTTTGGGTAAACTGAGCTGACCTAGAGAAACAGTGTCTGGGAAGGGCCGTCAGTCTCCCCCAAGGGTTCTTCAGACAGCTGATTCAGTGCACTGTCAGAAAAGAGACTCCAGCCCTGTAGAGGCCAGTCTCATAAAGAAGACTGGGGAGCCAGAGAATGTTCTGATTAACAATAGCTTGGCCTGACCAGGAATATTAGAGTATCAACGAAAGAGGAAACTCTCATTCTAGTAGTAAAAGGAAGTGCAAGGGAAGAAGATGCAGTGCGTGTCCTCTTTGCCTCCCCACCTTTTAGATTTTACAAGGTGCTACCCATGGGTAAATGTTCCTCACCCCACCCCTCAGGCAGAGAGAGGCCACAGCACTTGGCAGCAGAAGGCATCTTGCTGTGAATTAGAAGGCACCCCTCCCTCATGTGGGCATAGCACCCAGCAGGTTGTAAGGTCCAGGGAGGGGAACGCCCTGTTTCCCAGCCCCTCTGGCCTTACAGGTGGAATTGTTTGTGCGAAACACAAATTACAGAAATGTACAACAAATCCCTGGCACCAAGTTCATACTTGGTGCTGTTGGGACTCAAGACACTTCACCCCTAAGTATGATGGTAGGAGACCAGAACATGCCACCCCAGAATATACTTCTTTGGCATATTTTGAGCTGGTTATTCTGAGAAATTGCAGACACAGGAGTGGCTCTGAATAGCTGTTCTTTTATGAAAGAAATCTATATCTATAAAGGAAAACAATTGTCATAGGAGTCTCACAAACCAGAGAAGATCTCATCACAGGAGGTAAGATTGGAGGTGATATCTTACCCAGACAGACTCCGTCACAGGTGATCACAAATTCTTCTGAGAGATGCACTGAAACAACTTTTACTACTTATGAGGCTTTCTATCTGCATTACAAGATAGCCTTTGTTCATCATACATTTCTTCCCCTCACCCTTCCGTAACCTGTTACCACCCCCCAGCCAGAGGCCCCAAACCTCTATTCCTTTGTGTAGCCCAGGGATTCTATATAAACTCCAATTACCTAGCCCTTCTTTGAGCCTTATATTTTGAGGGACTCCCATGCATATGTACATAATAAATTTGTCTGTATTTTACCCTGTTGATCTGTCTACTGTCAGTTTATTTCATAGATTACATTATTGAAACTTCAGAGGATAAAGTCTTTTCTGTCCCCTACAGTGCTTAGCAAATGTTTGCAAATGAATGGATGAGTAAATGTAAAATTATATCAGAGGCTTTTCTCCTCAAGTAGCAATTACTGATGCAGTGAGATTTTATTTCATTATATTTATTTATTTATATTATAATTATTTATTTTTTGAATATTTCTATTTTATTTAAGATGTTAGCAGAACTTCTAATGGTTATAGCAGGTAAACAAGAAAGGATTAACCAGACAGGACAACAAAAAAGAAGACAATAGGAAATTATCACTTAATATTTTAGTTTGTGTGCATTAAAGAAACTTTTTGCCAATTGTTGTAGCCTAGGTACTTTTCAAAGTAAGCGAGAAGAAATTATTCAATAGTCAAGTATAATAACTGAAAGCTGTTGAACAGGTGTGTGTGTGTGCACGCACATTCACGTGTCTGAACACATGAGTGTCTGCTGGAGGCTGGAGCCAGCCGTACCAGGTTCACAAGAGCCAGTTATGAACATCTTTTCCTGGCTCCATGTTCAGCAACTTCATGTTGGCAGCTTGAAACTGACCATGATGAGAGTACTTATGAGACTGACTTTTTTTTTAGGAAGGTTGGAAAAGAGCTGGTTTATCAGCCCACTACTATATGTGAGTGATCATTTAATTATATTCAAGCTGCGGTCTTTAGAGGATACACAATACTAAATTGTATATATACACAGATTTGGGTTACAGGCAACTGAAACCTATCTTTCAGTTAATCTTTTGTGTTATGTTTGTTATATATTTGAGACACTGGTATAATTTGATTTAAAATATTTGATACCCATATTTATAACATTATCTAAGTTATTGGGTTGTTTACCAAAAATTACTTTAAATAATTTTTTTATTGTATCTGTAGGCTATTCTATAGCCAAGTAGTATACAGAACATTTTTAGCATCTATAATTAGAATACCTATTTCCAGATTAACATAGAAACATTTCTGATGCAATGTGTTAAATAGAATAATTTTAAAAAATAGTATAGCCTTCAAAGATCCCAAGTATAGGGATACTAAGTGCAGGTAGATTCTCTTGTCTCTGTCCATATTTTAATACTTAGGCTCTGGGAACCTGCCTCTTATAGCCTTCTCATAAACTAAACTTTTCCTCTTTTTGCTTTCTGATCATTTTCCCTTCTCTTGTTTTATAATAAAAGCATCCCTTAAATTCCTGCAGCACTGCAGTTCTCCTGCTCCCAACATCCCTGACCTGTTGGCCCTTTTATTCTAGTATTTAGAGGGCAAAGCTGAAAGCAAGATGTTGGAGTTCAGGGAGAAGAGATCAGAGCAGCCTACTCACAGGCAGGCTAGGCTCCAGGAAGAAAGTCCTCAGGGCCTAGAAGAAGTGAACCCTCTTCTACAGACCCAGGAACAGGATAGATGACACTCCTAAACTTTCTGAGGCTTGCAACTCTACAGAGCAAATTTTCAGTGTAAGGTTTGTTTTCCTGTTTTATAAAAGATGGCTTTATACTATATATCCTATGGCTTCACCCGTTCATCTCACACAGAACCACACACACACGAACACACACACACACACACACACACACACCCTTTAGAAAATAAATGAATGTGTTGACTCAGAAATCTTATTTCCACATTAAGAGATGAAATATCATTTGCTTAGACAGAGTAGACATAAGAACAAGCTACAACAAACATACTTGATGTTTTGAAATGTGTAAAAAATTAAAGAAATGTTAAAACCAGTCTGCAGAATTTCACGTTGTTTCCTGTGATCTCCTACGTCAAATGGATGCAAGGACAGCAGCCAGCCCTGCTCTCCTGACAGGCTCCGTCCTGCGTACACCTACTCATTGGGAAGGAAAGCAGATGAGTGTCTCCCTCCAAACTCTTATGATGTTGTGCACTGATAAGAGGTGAAGGTATAATTTTGAAAACTTTTACTCATCAAGACTCCTTTGCAGAAATATCTCTTCACCTCCATATTCACCAGTTTTTGTTTAGTATTTAATAAATGTAACATCCTATGCAAGCAGATGAGGTTACAGTTGTTTGAGGAAATTCAGCTCTGAAAAAGCATAATCCCTCTGGAATTCAAAACCTTCAATTTAAACTAATTTTGGTTTTAACTACTGTTGAGTGTAAAGATAGTTTTAAGCCTGGGCAGCATAGTGAGGCCCCATTTCTACCAAAAATAATAAAAAAAATTAGCCGAGCGTGGGAGCATGCACCCGTAGTTCTAGCTACTTGGGATACTAAGGCAGGAGGATCACTTGAGCCCAGGAATTCAAGACTACAGTGAGCTATGTTCATGCCATTGTACTCCAGCCTGGGCAACAGAGTGAGACCCTGTCTCTGGAAAAATAAAAAATAAGATATTGTTTTGAAATATCTTCCTATAGATACACAAAACAATTTTTTTTCTATTTGGGAGCATTTCATTCAGAACACTTCTGCCCAATATTATATGGAGTTATTTTTCACAGGTGCTGCAAATACAAGACTAGACCACTCTTGCTGCTCAGGGAGTCCACAATCTAAGATAATTCCAACACACTTTTGGCAGTGCTATGATAGATCTATGCACAGAAAACTGGTATTATTTTCTGGCCTTTCCACAAATAGAAAATAGTGGAAACAAGTAAGGGATTTTTATGTTAGAAAATATTTAATCAAAAAATAATGAGAACTATCTGGATAGGAACTTTTTTTAAAAATTCATGGATTAAATTGAGTTCATTTTTTCCTCTTCCTTCCCAAGCAATATGCGAAATGTTATTCCCAATCTCTCTCTTGCTAAGAGGCTCTTCTCTGGTCACAGGTGCTATCCATGCTTGATGGGTTTCTCAGATGGTATTCTGAAAATGGGTTTGCTTCTGTGTTGGCAAACGTTTTGCAAAAGAAGAAAACAATAACAGGAGGGAGAAGAGGAGGAACAGGGAAGGATAAAAGGATAGCATTTTAAGATAAATACTTACTCTCCATGAAACTGATTTATAAAACAATGTCACCTCATTGAACACACGTGAGACAGGGGAAGACCTTTTTCACCATACAATAAATGTTAGCAGTAGGGACTTTGACAACATAATAATGATGGCCTTACGAGCTATCACATAGCTAGTTCCTTGGTGAAGTGTTCATGGTAATGGCCAATTGAGCTATTTTGTGATTTTGTGTCTAATGCAAAATGACACCATGAGAAGCATTGCAGTTGATAGGAATCGCCGTGGTCTGCGAGCAAACTCCAGTGTGAATCTACTGTGTCACTTTTTCTGTCTCTGTCTAGAGAGGCTCTGTCTAATGGGAGATACACATTTGTATTTTTGTTACATGTGAACCTATTTTATTCTCAATTTCTATATGAATCCCTTTCAATATGATTGATAAGAAACCATACTGACTTAAAATAAACTGTTGTATCAGTGGATATTGCCAGAAAGCTTTATAAAAATTTAGTTATCTCCCCATTTTGTAATTGGTGCGTGAAGCTGATTTGTTATGAGAATTCCTATCAAAAATATTATCCTAGCATAAATTATCTTAGCATAATAGCTACACTGGATTCAGCTATGTCTTTATTATGGAAAAATAAAATAGAAACTAATTAAAGTATGTACCAAAACATAATGCATTTAGAGTTTTTTTTTAAAAGCAAACAATTTATTTTTCTTGCATACAGGCTAGTGTTAGGAGATGGAAATTTAAAGGGATTCCATTTATTTTTGTCTTGCATAGCATCAAAGACAGATAAGTACGTTTGAACATGCAAACATGAAGTTACCTCTTACTTTGACCTTCCTCAAATGTAGGTATACAACATCTGTCATCTAATGTTACCTATTTCTTTATTGATAAGACGTCACTGGGCTTTTTGTTTGTGTCTGCGTGATGGGATTGAGGTAGAAGGGAAGTACCCTAAAAAGGACCTCTGTTCTCTACAGAAGGGAAAGCTACAGGAATTGAAACTGATGTTCACAGATAGGACAATGCTGCTGTCATCTTTGCATTACATTTTCTATTATCCTTGGTCTGACTGTTTACTAGAAACACCAGCTTTCTGTAGCCTCAAGACAGTGAGAATGTCTTCTGTCGTGTACTTCTCGAAGCTGTTGCAGTGCCCTGTAGGGCATTCTAGCTGTTGTCCTAAATTGAGATGACAGTGTTGCTCATATTAAATTGCCTTCTCGCTTGGCGTGGCATGCTGGGATCCATATCTATTAATGCAGGAGTGTCCAAATGTCCTGCCAGGAAAGCAATTTGTTCCTCAGTAGGGTGTCAGGGAAGCAGCTGGTCTAAGAAACCATCAGAGGTGATGTTGGGGGCAAGTTGTGTTTTTCTTGATTTAATGGAAAATTCTACAGATCCATTGCCTCGCTTGTCCTCACCACTTGTCAGCAAGGCAGCACATATCCATCTTCAGCCCTCTCCTCTACCTCCCTCACCCGTCTTCGGTGTCTCGTGGGGAGTCAGCCCTTCACACAGTCCAAGCTTTGGAATAGACATCCTGACAACAACAAACACTTTATTAATGGATTTTTTAATGCCCTGGGGAGGCAGCACAATTTGGCAGCATTCGGTTAAATATCACGTTGAAAACCAACTTGGCTTTTTAAGAAACACCTCTCCCAGGAGAAGATTATATACACACACCCCGCATCAATACTCGCTGTCCACATCCCTCCTGCCACCCCACCCAGCCCCAACAGAGCTTTCTCTGGAATGAAACTCATAAAATTCAGTATTCTCAGTTTGCATCTCTGTTCTGATGGAGTACATGTCTGATGACTAATCATCAACCAGAATGTCAAGAGCAATGCCTGGCCATCAAGGGCATGTTCATTGGGCATCAAGCGCATATTCATGGCATGCAAGGGAGGCTTGTCTGGAAGAGGCCTAATGAGCAAGAAATGTTCACCTGAGCTCTCACAGGAAAGCTGTTTATGGCCCCAGTAATCAAACTGAGAGGCTAGATAATCCAAAGATGAAAACAGACCTCCCAAATGGGCCAAGGTGAAGACCAACCAGCCACTCCCTGACCTTCAGAGCTTGCCGCATTAGTAATGTGTGTAATAAAGTGTTGCTGTCTTAATTAACATCATGGAACTATCCGGGATACTTTAAAATGTAGCAGTGATGCTTATATGAAGTGCACAGTCAGTGGTGATCTTTCTTTTCTTTGAGGGCAGAGTTTATTCAGGTTTTTGCTCAAATATGAAAATGACATGTTTAATACTTAAGTGGAAAGCAAGCTTCCTCAGGGCAACCACTGTGTCTTTAACGCACTCTTCTATGCAGTTGAGTTTCTGCATAATTTCCATGGAACTGTAATACAATGGGATTTCTATCCTAATTTTATGCTTTGCTTTCGGTAATTTGTCAGACCTGCAACAATGGATGAGTAACAAATTCTTGGAAATGAAAAATATGTAATTCCATAGTGCAAAATGAATATATGTAGGCAAATGGGTAATGCGTTGCTCATATATGGTCATTGTTTATCACTCTCTTGTTCTTCATTTTGTCCAGAACTAGAAGTCTCCTGCTTCATCAACCCAACCTAAGACTCACCCCCAACTCTGACACTGTCTAATAATTGTCAATCTTGGTAGCTGTCTTACAACTTTGAGATCCTACTGAGGACAAACTCATTTAAGTCCCAGGATTAATAAGAAATCTGTCTTACGACTTTGAGATCCTACTGAGAACAAACTCATTTAAGTCCCAGGATTAATAAGAAATCTGTCTTCACATATGGGAGAAGAGGCCAGTAAACATGAGTTTATTAGTAATAATGCCCATTATACTATAAATACATTATACTATAAATAATAGTTATATGTTTAATTAAGCTCTGTAACTTTGTGTCTAACTGAACCCTGATTTCAACAAGCATTTATGGGTACTGACCCTATATCAGATACTAGGTAAGCATCTGTGATACAAAGATGACTATGAGGAGTTTCTTGTGTCTTTATGTAAAATGTCTTCACTACATTTTGATTTGGAAGACCAGCTTTCTCGTCATAAGTCAAGCCTACTCATCAGCATTGGAGTTCTCTTTTATCATAATCAAGGTATTTTGAAGATTCATCTATAGATTCATGAGCCTACTTTCAAATATGTTATTCAAGTCACCAATTAAATAAGACCCAGGATTCAAACTTTAGGGGATCTTTAGCCATAATCTTCTTTGTTAATATTTAACTATTAACTACTAACCTTTGGATATGGCCAGATTTTTTTTCCTCCTCCTAGAACATTTCAAAATAAAGAATTAATTATTGGTTGGGCACAGTGGCTCACTCCTGTAATCCCAGCACTTTGAAAGGCCGAGGTGGGTGGATCACCTGAGGTCAAGAGTTTGAGATGAGCCTGGTCAACATGGCAAAACCCCATCTCTACTAAAAATACAAAAAAATTAGCCAAGCAAGGTGGTGGCCGCCTGTAATCCCAGCTACTTAGGAGGCTGAGGCAGGAGAATTACTTGAACCCAGGAGGCAGAGGTTGCAGTAAGCTGAGATCATGCCATTGTATTCCAGCCTGGATGACAAAGCAAGACTCTGTCTCCAAAAAAAAAAAAAAAAAAAAAAAAAATGCATAGAGAGATTTGAGCATAGAGAGAAGCCAAGAAAGTGAAGAAAGCTCAGGAGAGTTTCAACCCATCATGTACCCATCATTTGTCATCAAAGACTCATAAGCATGGCCTTCCATCAACTGTGCACCTGCCTACAGCAAGAAAATGCAAACCACAGCCAACCTCTACTGGTGAGGCTGTTATTGGAAACACAAGTTTCCTCAAGCTGTTCCTCCTCCCCATCCTCAATTAATACACTTCCTCCCTTTTGACATTGCTGCTGCTCCTCTTTAGAAAGAAATTCGATCAGCTTAGGTGATTTTTCTCTTTCACCTTCTAATTGTTACCAAACCCTGCTTGTTTGAGGTGGTTTCAGACTGAATGACAATGTGTTCTTCTTCTGATCCTGGGTGTAAGCAGGAGAATAAGATGGAGGAATGCGCTGAAGTCCACTACTCTATTTCCTCTAGATTCTCTAAGGTTCTTTAAGAATTGCATCATCAATGAAGATGATGGCTAAATGTAAAAAATGATCTTACCCTTCACGTAAATGGAAATTATTCAAGTACACCATGAGGACTAACCTTATGTAAAATTGTAAAGAAACACATAAATTGTAAAGAAACACATAAGATAAGCTCATATCTTTTTGCTTGTTTACATCTCTTCCCTTTCATGGTGCCCTTGTAAGTTCTCCATCACACCTGCCTATTCCTCATCTCCAGCCCACATTCTCCTTGGGCTCAGCCCATCCAGTTCTGATCATGCTGAATCCACCCATCTTTCAATGGGTAGATTCCCTCTGAGCTCTCCATGGTTTGGAGGGAGATATGTTACTACCCTGATACTAATCAACATTGCTAGACAGGTAGAAGTCTGGAGGATAAGCTTAGTGCCCGGACTTCAGAGTAATTGGCATCTGCATTTTAATGGCGGCTCCTGTCTCATCATTCAGAGCAATCCTGCTGGTATTTTTTACTAGATGAGCGGGGGAGATAGGCCCTTTATGCAGGCCTGCCGGAGGTATTTAAAGGTGAGTAGGATTCAGAGGGGAGCCTTGAACAGCACTGCCTTTCTCTTCCCTCCCTCCCCAGCTTGGAAAGGCAGACCCCCTCCCTACTTGGTATTGAACATTCTACTTTTTTCACTGACAGTGCAGTCTCCCTCAATTAGCCTATACTCCCAAAGCAAAGACTTGGCAAGAGGGCTTATTGTCTCTGGGTGTTAAAAGTGCATTGCACTATAAACATCTGTGCTCTCTGTCTGAAGTCTCAAGAGGAGTTTATCATTTACTTGCATCTGGACACGAGGGCAGTTTTTTCCCAGAGATGTGTACTCAGGCATTTCTGTAGATAGAGGGAGATTCTCTTGTGCTCAACCTTCCTCTCCCTGGCATTGGTGTGGAGGGCTGCTCTCTGAGTGACAGCTGCTTTCTATTTGACTCAATTCAGCCAGTGTTCACCAGGTGCCTCTTCCGTGCAAGGCAGCTGCCAGGGGCTACTATAGGTGGGTGGGATGCATAGCCAAGTGTCAAGGCACACCGCCGGCCCTCTGCAGCAGGCAGGAGGATGCATGGACACTTGCAATGGGCCCCTGGACAGGAGCCATGGTTCACCTCACCAGGGGGCTAGGTGAGTGGAGGCTGGGCTTGTGCTGCTGGGAGGAGGCCGTGGCATTAACATTGCACCAATAATGCTCTTTGCCAGAAGGTGGTGGAACCCAGCAAGGGCAGATGTGAGTCTCGGTTCACCTCTCACCCAGAGCCCTGGGACTGCACAACCAGGGGCAGTGTCCAGTGCCACAGCAGCCCGCACTTGACCTCGCTGTCCAGGTTGGAGGTTGGCTACTAACTGTTTCTGGGCCCTTCTGCTGCTTTCCCTGCACAGGACACTGTTCGTTCAGTAGCAGTGGACAGCTTTGTGAAGTCCTCTCATCCTCTGGGAAGCAGGGCTGAGCTGTCCTGAGAGAATTTCCTCGCCAGCAGCTATGCAGGGTGGGGGCCAGTCCCCCTCTCATGCACCTAGGTTGCCACCTCCCTGACCCCATGGTGTGGAGTCACTGCCCAGCTGCCAGTGAGGGAGGCAGTGAGTGCCCCTGGCCCCATTTCCAGGCCAGTGACCTTCATCTAAGGTGTCTGGAGAGCTGGACCCACACATGCCCTCGTAGAAGCCAAATGTCCCTCCAGCTTGAAGCCACCATGCTGCCAACTTCTACCAGTCTCCCAAAGGAAATAATAGTCCTCTTGATTTCATTTCCGCTTTACTTTTTATTTTGAAATAGCAATAGATACACTGGAAGTTGTAAACATAGCACAGAAAGGTCCCAGGTACCCTTCACCAGCTTTTTCCGAATGGCTACCTCTTACATAGCTAGAGTACAGTACCAAAACCAGGAAATTGACTTTGTTACAGTATGTGCATATAGTTCTATTTATCACAGATAGGTTTGTGCAACTACTACCTCAACTCTCGATTTCATCTTATAACTGTGTGCCTGGGTCTTTACCCAAGCAGAGCCCCATGAAACCAAAAGATTCAGTGGTTTTGATGCCCTGGGATGTCACCATATGAGTAACCAAATTTGGTGATTCTAGGTTGACTTCCTGCTCCCAGATCCATAAAGATTGGTCAACATGAATGAACCTAAAAAGACAGGTCAGTCATACAGAACCCTGCCCCAGCCAAACAAACTCACGCTTGTCAATCATGAGCTCATGATTGAAAATGTGCTCCCCAGATAAAAGAAGGCATCTACTCATTTTGCTTCCATGTTGCTGATAGAATTACTTTTTCTTTTCTGGCTTTCCCAAGGCAATTACAAAACCTGTTTGCTCCATTGTAAGTTGAAATCAACACTATTACTATGAACTCAATAATACTATATTTTTACCATAATTGGAAATAAATTAATAATTAAACCTGTGGATTAAATACAACTTTTAAAATGATACATACAATGAGAAACAACTTACTGAAAGCATCAGTTCAATAAATGCATCCACTGAAATGGTGACTTATTTAAGAGTCATGTTCCTGTACTTTTCTTTTTTCTTTTTTTTTTTGTGTGTGTGTGTGTTTTTTGTTTTTTGTTTTTTGTTTTTTTGAGATGGAGTCTTGCTCTGTCACCCAGGCTGGAGTACAGTGGCATGACCTCAGCTCACTGCAACGTGCGCCTCCTGGGTTCCAGCGATTCTCCTGCCTCAGCCTCCCGAGTGGCTGGGATTACAAGCATGCGACACCACGCCCGGCTAGTTTTTGTATTTTTAGTAGAGACAGAGTTTCATCATGTTGGCCAGGCTGGTCTCGAACTCCTAATCTCAGGTGATCCACCCGTCTTGGCCTCCCAAAGTGTTGGGATTACAGGCGTGAGCCACCACACCTAGCCCACTCTTCTCCTTCTTCCTTCTTCCTTCTTCCTTCTTCCTTCTTCCTTCTTCCTTCTTCTTTCTTCCTTCTTCCTTCTTCCTTCTTCCTTCTTCCTTCTTCCTTCTTCCTTCTT
>NW_020257512.1:0-7706 GCF_003255815.1 Theropithecus gelada
CCAGCCTGGGTGACAGAGAAAGACTTCATTTAAAAAAAAAAAAAAAATAGATCCTTTGAGGAATGGCTGATTCCAGGGATACAGCAGGGAAAATATAAGACAAGCCTGGTACATTTTGTTGGGCCAGAAGGCAAGAACATGCTCAAAGGCTAACAGAGACACATCCAATGGACTTAGAGTAAGTTTAAAGGGTTTCCACAGAGCCTGAGTAAAATAATTTGATCATTAGAAACATTAATGACTATAACCTATTTTGAAACACTAAATAAATAAAAATGCAAGAGTTCACAGTGACTATTTTATTATTGTTATTATTATTTTTTTTTCTTTGTGAGACAGGGTCTCACTCTGCCTCCTAGGCTGGAGTGCAATGGCACAATCTCGGCTCACTGACTGCAACCTTCCCCTCCTGGCTCAACTGATTCTCCCACCTCAGCCTCCCAAGTAGCTGGGACTACAGGTGTGTACCACCACATCTGGCTAATTTTTAAATTTTTTGTAGAGATGGGGTCTCCCTATGTTGTGCAGGCTGGTGTTGAACTCCTGGGCTCCAGCAATCCACCTGCCTCAGCTTCCAAAGTGCTAGGATTATAGGCATAAGCCACTGCACCCAGCCATGACTATTTTTAAACAAGAAAAAAATACGATTTATTTGTCACTGTTGGAGGTGATTATTGTGGTCAATCTATCCTGAACATTAATTAAGCAGTTAGAAGGCATTGTGGTTCATTTCCAGCTGATGAAGGAAAATTTTTTACAAAAGAATGTAGAAGTACCGGAGAGGAGTTGACTCATGCCAGTAATCCCAGCACTTTGGGAGGCCGAGGCAGGAGGATCGCTTAGAGTCAAGAACATGAGACCAGCCTGGGCAACGTAGGAAGACCCTATCTCTACAAAAAATTTTAAAAATAAAAAAAATTGGCCGGGCGCGGTGGCTCAAGCCTGTAATCCCAGCACTTTGGGAGGCCGAGATGGGTGGATCACAAGGTCAGGAGATCGAGACCATCCTGGCTAACACGGTGAAACCCCGTCTCTACTAAAAATACAAAAAAATTAGCCGGGTGTGGTAGTGGGCGCCTGTAGTCCCAGCTACTCGGGAGGCTGAGGCAGAAGAATGGTGTGAACCCGGGAGGTGGAGCTTGTAGTGAGCCGAGATCGCACCACTGCACTCCAGCCTGGGTGACAGAGCAAAGACTCTGTCTCAAAAAAAAAAAAAAAAAGAGCCAGATATGGTGGTGCACTTGTAGCCCCCGCTACTCTGGAGGATGAGGCAGGAGGATCTCTTGAGCCTAGGAAGCCAAGGCTGTGGTAAGCCATGATCACACCACTGCACTCCAGGGCGACAGAGTTAGACCCTATCCCTAAAAAAATAAAAATAAAAACAGACCGGGTGTGACGGCTCACCCCTGTAATCCCAACACTTTGGGAGGCCAAGGCGGGTGGATCACAAAGTCAGGAGTTTGAGACCAGCCTGGCCAAGATGGTGCAACCCCGTCTCTACTAAAAATACAAAAATTAGCCGGGTGCAGTGGCAGGCACCTGTAGTCCCAGCTACTCGGGAGGCTGAGGCAGGAGAATCACTTGAACCCAGGAGGCGGAGGCTTCCGTGAGCCGAGATCATGCCACTGCACTCTAGCCTGGGCAACAGAGCAAGACTCCGTCTCAAAAATAAATAAATAAATGAAATAAAAAATAAAAGCAAATAAAACTTGCCATTTTGTAACCCCCAAGGAAATAACAGAGTCAGGCAAGGATCATCAGTGGATGCTAAACCATTAGGTGAAAGGTTGTAGGGAAATGGGATGTTTGCCCTGTGCCAATGTATCATCTAGAGATACCTTGAATTTTGCAAAGGGGGGAATACATCTTTTCCGTGGAGAGATCTGGTGGTCACAGTCTTAATTGAGAGATCAAATTTAGCATCACTAAAAGTGAGACGACCAGACATTATGTGGCCCTTGATGAGGAGCACTGGGATATTCAAAGTTTTCCCCACGAAGTGTTGTGGCCATTGTGTTTAACCTGGATGTGATTGTGTCTTTAGATTTAACTTCCAACATGCAGGAAAAATAAGGAATAGAGGACTGTGCTGAGTAATACCACAAGGAAGCAACCAGATGAATTCAGAAGGTGCAACATTCTACAAACTACCTGACCAGAGCTCTTCCAAAAGTCAGTATCTTGTATGGGGAGATTATTCTAGATTTTAAAAAGATTAATGAGGCCAGGTGCGGTGGCTAACGCCTGTAATCCCAGCACTTTGGGAGGCCAAGGCAGGTGGATCACCTGAGGTCAGGAGTTCGAGATCAGCCTCAACTCCATCTCTACTAAAAATACAAAATTAGCCGGGCGTGGTGGTGCATGCCTGTAATCCCAGCTACTCGGGAGGCTGAGGCACGAGAATTGCTTGAACCTGGGAGGCAGAGGTTGCAGTGAGCCGAGATCACGCCATTGCACTCCAGCCTGGGCAACAAGAGCGAAACTCCATCTCAAAAAAAAAAAAAAAAAAAAGATTAATGAGACATACTAAGCAAATGTAATGCATGAAACTTAATTGGATCCTATTTTAAGAAAATAGAGGCTGAAGGCTGGGCGTGGTGGCTCACGCCCGTAATCCCAGCACTTTGGAAGGCCGAGAGGTAGGCAGATCTATGAGGTCAGGAGATGGAGACCATCCTGGCTAACACGGTGAAACCCTGTCTCTACTAAAAATACAAAAAAACTAGCCGGGTGTGGTGGCGGGCGCCTGTAGTCCCAGCTACTCGGGAGGCTGAGGCAGGAGAATGGCGTAAACCCGGGAGGCGGAGCTTGCAGTGAGCCGAGATCGAGCCACTGCACTCCAGCCTGGGTGACAGAACGAGACTCCATCTCAAAAAAATAAATAAATAAAATAAAATAAAAAAGAAAATAGAGGCTGGGCACGGGGACTCACACCTGTAATCCCAGCACTTTTGGAGGCCAAGGCGGGCAGATCACTTGACCCCAGGAGTTTGAGACCAGCCTGGGCAACATGGTGAAACTTCATCTCTACAAAAAATACAAACAAACAAAACAAAATAGCCGGGTGTAGTGACGTGCACCTGTAGTCCCAGCTATCCAGGAGCTGAGGTGGGAGGATCATCTGAGTCCGGGAAGTCGAGGCTGCAGTGAGCCAGGATCGTGTCACTGCACTCCAGCCTGGGTGACAGAGTGAGACCTTGTTTAAAAAAAAAAAAAAAAAAAGAGAGAAAGAAAAGAAAAAGAAAATAGCAATACAAGACATCTGGGGGGAACAATTGTAGAAATTTGAATGTGAACCAGATATTAGATAATAGTAGGAAATAACTATTCATTTTCTCCTATGATTATCATTGTGGTTATGTAGGACAATGTTCTTGTTCTTAGGAGAAGCAGGAGGAAGAATTTAGGAGTGAAATGTTGTGATGTCTGCAATTTACTTTTCTTTTTGGGGGGTAGTGGGGGAGATGGGGTCTCACTCTGTTGCCCAGGCTGGAGTGCAAAAGTGCAATCTTGGCTCACTACAACCTCTACCTCTTGGGCTCAAACAATCCTCCGACCACAGCCTCCTGAGTAGCTGAAACTACAGGTGCGTGCCACCACATCTGGCTAATTTTTGTATTTTTTGTAGAGACAGGGTCTTGTTATGTCGTCCAGGCTGATCTCCAACCGCAGTCCGCCCACCTCAGCCTCTCAAAGTGCTGGGATTACAGGCATGAGCCACAGCGCCCTGCAAATTTACTTTTTTTTCTTTCTTTTTTTGAAATGGAGTCTTGCTCTGTCACCCAGACTGGAGTGCAGTGGCACCATCTTGGCTCACTACAACCTCTACCTCGAGGGTTCAAGTGATTCTCCTGCCACAGCCCCCGAGTAGCTGGGATTACGGGTGCCTACCACTGCGCATGCCCAGCTAATTTTTGTATTGTTAGTAGGGACAGGGTTTCGTCATATTGGCCAGGTTGGTCTTGAACACCTGACCTCAGGTGATCCGCCTGCCTCAGCCTTCCAAAATGGTGGGATTATAGGCATGAGCCACTGCGCCCGGCCCAAATTTGCTTTCAAATAATCCAGCAAAAAGAAAAAATAAAATAGAGAAACAGCTAGGTAGATACACACAACAAACATGGCAAAATATTAACAGTTGTTACATTTAAGTTGTGGTTATGCTGATGTTTGTTGTACCATGGCTTCAATGTTTCCATAAGTCTCAAATTTTTCAAAATAGAAGGTTAAATAATGGTTGAAGAAATAATGGAATTAGAAAATCACCATTCTGTAACAATCGTAGTAATAACTAATTAGGCAAGATTCATCAGTCTGCGAGGTACAGTGGCTCATGCCTGTAATCCCAATACTTTGGGAGACTGAGGCAGGGAGATCACTTGAAGTCAGGAGTTTGAGACCAGCCTGGCCAACATGGTGAAACCCCATCTTTACCAAAAATATAAAAAGTAGCCGGGCGTGGTGGTGCACGCCTGTAATCCCAGCTACTCGGGAGGCTGAGGCAGAAGAATCGCTTGAACCCGGGAGGCGGAGGTTGCAGTAAGCCGAGATCATGCCACTGCACTCCAGCCTGGGAGATAGAGCGAGAGGTCTACCCCAAAAATAAATAAATACATAAATAAAAGATTCATCAATGGGTCCTAAAACCACTGGGTAAAAATTTGAAGACAAACAGGATATTTACATAGTCCCAGTATATTTATACACAAATTATTAGTTGTAAAAGGGGGAAAATGGTAATTTTACAGTGAAGACTACCAACAAACACCACTTTAAGCAGGGATCAAGGTTAGCATCACGGGTTATGGGACCAACAGACCTCGTGTGCCCCCTGCCATGATACACAAAGACATCGCATCGCTTCAGAGATCTTCTGGCCAAACACTTATAACCTGAATCAAATCATGAGGAAACATCGGACAACCCCAAATTGAGGGACATTCCAAAAGCAGTGCAAGCCTGAACTCTTCAAAAGTGCCAATGTCATGAAAGACAAAGAAAGAAAGGCTGAGAAAATGTTCTAGACTGAAGGAGATGAAAGAGCCACAATGATGGAATACAATGTTCCTGGATTGGATCCTAGATCAGAGAGAAAAATTACTCAAACGACATGTTTTGTTTTTGTTTTTGTTTTTGTTTTGTTTTGAGACAGGGTCTCACTCTGTCACCCAGGCTGGAGTGCAGTGACGTGATCACTTCTCACTGCAGCCTCGACCTCCCCAGGCTCAGGTGATTCTCCCACCTCAGCCACCCAAGGAGCTGGGACTACAGGCGTGCACCACCATGCCTGGCTAATTTTTTTTTTTTTTTTTTTTGTAGAGATGGGGTTTCACCATGTTGCCCAGGCTAGGCCTCTAACTCCTGGGCTCAAGGGATCCGCCCACCCACCTCAGCCTCCTAAAATGCTAGGATTACAGGTGTGAGCCACCACACCAGCCTCTTTTTGTTTCTTTTTCCGGGGGGATGGGAAGGGCCAAATTTTAAAATGGTTGTATATTAGAAAAGAGTGTTACATTAATGTTAAAATCCTGAATTTGAGAACAGTATTGTGATTCTGTAAAACAATGTCTTTGTCCTTAGGAAAGACAAACTTTTTAGAGGCAAAGGGGCATGTGGTCTGTCATTAATCTCAATGGATAAGAACATACATGTTATTAATTATTAATTTTTTTAGATGGAGTCTTGTCCTGTCGCCCCAGCTGGAGTGCAATGGCATCATCTCAGCTCATTGCAACCTCTGCCTCCTGGGTTCAAGCGATTCTCCCACTTCAGTCTCCCGAGTAGCTGGGATTGCAGGCATGAGCTACCATGCCCAGATAATTTTTGTATGTTTAGTAGAGACAGGGCTTCACCATGTTGGCCAGGCTGGTCTTGAACTCCTGACCTGAGGTGATTTGCCCGCCTTGGCCTCCCAAAGTGCTGGGATTACAGGCGTTAGCCACCGTGCCCAGCCATATTAATTTATATGTCTAGAGAGAGTGAGTGATAGACCAAATGTGACATAACGTAATCAGTTGATGAATCTGGATGAAGGGAACACAGCAGTGTTTACACTATTCTTGCAACTCTATCATAAATTTTAAATTATTTCTGAATAAAAACTTTTTTTTTTTTTTTTTTTGAGACGGAGTCTCGCTCTGTCGCCCAGGCTGGAGTGCAGTGGCCAGATCTCAGCTCACTGCAAGCTCCACCTCCCGGGTTTACGCCATTCTCCTGCCTCAGCCTCCCGAGTAGCTGGGACTACAGGCGCCTGCCACCTCGCCCGGCTAAGTTTTCATATTTTTTAGTAGAGACAGGGTTTCACCGTGTCAGCCAGGATGGTCTCGATCTCCTGACCTCGTGATCCGCCCGTCTCAGCCTCCCAAAGTGCTGGGATTACAGGCTTGAGCCACCGCGTCCGGCCTAAAACTTTGTTTTGAAAATCTAAGTTAGACCTAGACTATTTGCGAAGGCAGCTTCTAATTTTGGCAGGAGCTAAAAGCATGGAGATGAAGAGGAAATTAAATCTTGATACAATAAAGTTACTTTTTCGGGGAGACAGGGTCTCACTTGCCCAGGCTGGAGTGCAACAGCTTGAGTGCAACAGCTTGATAACGGCTCACTGCAACCTCTGCCTCCTGGGCTCAAGGGATCCTTCCACCACAGCCTCTCCCGTAGCTGTAACCACAGCTGTACATCACCACATCTGGCTAAATTTTGCATTTTTTGTGGAGACGGGGTTTCACCATGTTGCCCAGACTGGTCTTGAACTCCTGGGCTCAAGTGATCTGTCTGCCTCAGCCTCCCAAAGTGCTGAGATTACAGGTGTGAGCTACTGCGCCTAGCCTAAAGTTACTTTTTTTTTTTTTTTTTTTTTTTTTTTTGAGACGGAGTCTCGCTCTGTGGCCCAGGCTGGAGTGCAGTGGCCGCATCTCAGCTCACTGCAAGCTCCGCCTCCTGGGTTCACACCATTCTCCTGCCTCAGCCTCCCGAGTAGCTGGGACTACAGGCGCCCGCCACCTCGCCCGGCTAGTTTTTTGTATTTTTTAGTAGAGACGGGGTTTCACCGTGTTAGCCAGGATGGTCTCGATCTCCTGACCTCATGATCCACCCGTCTCGGCCTCCCAAAGTGCTGGGATTACAGGCTTGAGCCACCGCGCCCGGCCTACTTTTTTTTTTTTTTGAGACCGAGTTTCACTCTTGTTGCCCGGGCTGGAGTACAATGGCACAATCTCGGCTCACCGAAACCTCGGCCTCCCAGGTTCAAGTGATTCTCCTGCCTCAGCCTCCCAAGTAGCTGGGATTACAGGCATGCACCACCATGCCTGGCTATTTTTGTATTTTTAGTAGAGACAGGGTTCTCCATGTTGGTCAGGCTCGTCCTGACCTCACGTGATCTGCCCGCCTCGGCCTCCCAAAGTGCTGGGATTACAGGTGTGAGCCACCGCTCCCAGCCCTAAAGTTACTTTTATTTAAATATCTTTATTGGCTGGGTGGTGGTGCGTGCCTGTAATTCTAGCATGTGGGAAGGCCAAGGTGGGAGGATCACTTGAGGCAAGGAGTTCATAACCAGCCTAGACAACATAATGAGACCCTGTCTTTACCAAAAAAATTTTTAATTAGCCAGAAGTGGTGGTGCACACCTACATAAATAAATAAATAAATGTATAAATATAGAAAATTATTGCCCTGGTATTTCTTTCAGTTTTTTTTTTTTTTTTTTTTTT
>NW_020257512.1:12278-45481 GCF_003255815.1 Theropithecus gelada
AAGGGAAGGGAAGGGAAGGGAAGGGAAGGGAAGGGGAGGGGAGGGGAAGGGAGGGGAGGGAAGGGAAGGGAAGGGAAGGGAAGGGAAGGGAAGGGAAGGGAAGGGAAGGGAAGGGAAGGGAAGGGAAGGGGAAAAGAAAAGGGGAGGGGAGGGAAGGGAAGGAGGGAAGGAAAGGAAAGAAAAGATAGAAAAGAAAGGTGGCTCATGCCTGTAATCCCAGCATTTTGGGAGGGCGAGGCGGGCAGATCACTTGAGGCCATGAGTTCGAGATCAGCCTGGCCAACATGGCCACTGTCTCTACTAAAAATTACAAAAATTAGCCGGGCATGGTGTCTTCTCGCGCCTATAATCCCAGCTATCCCTTGAACCTGGAGGTGGAAGTGGCAGTGAGCTGCACATTGCGCTACTGCACTCCAGCCTGGGGTACAAGAGCGAGACTCCGTTTCAAAAAAAAAAAAAAAAAAAGAAACAAAAAGTGTGCCTTAAAATAGATGAAGTACTGTATTATTATTTTTATTAGAGGTCTAGAGCCAGAACTAGTTAGCATTTTGTGCCTCCAGATTCAAATTCCAGGTCTACCATTTATTCCTTGGGTGACTTTTTTTTGGCGGGGGGAGGAGGACAGGGTCTCACCTTGTCGCCCAGACTGGAGTGAAGTGCCACGAACTCGGCTCACCGCTACCTCCGCCTACCGGGTTCAAGCAATTCTCCTGCCTCAGCCTCCCGAGTAGCTGGGATTACAGGCGCGCGCCACTACCGCCCGGCTAATCCTTGCGTGACTTTAAGCAAGATACTTGATCTCTCTGTGCCTCAGTTTCCTCACCCGCAGAATGAGTATCAATAGTTCCTCCTACACCAAACTGTATGGGCTATTATTAAATATGCGAATACTCAGAAAGTACCTGGTACAAAGTAGCGCTATTACTGCTATTATTTAGAACAAAGTTATTGTTTCCAGGTTTGGAGGTGGGCTGGCGGAGGGAGGAGAAGACGCACAGGTCCGCCTTTCAGAAAAGAGATCCACGCTTTACCCTGCCTCGCAAGTGGACTGGGCCCGGGATCCGGAGCCCCGCCCCCTCCACGCCCCGCCCCGCCCCGCCCCGCTCCGCTCTTGCTGGCCGAGACTCTGCGCTACTCTCGCGCATTTTGAAAGTGCGCGAGCTCCGACCGAGACCTGGGCCGGCGGTTGGTCGGCCGAAACCATCTGCTGCGTTACATGGGGGGAGGTCAGCGCCTATACAGCCACATTTTTTGCAATCTTCAGCTTTTCAGGCCTGGGTCCTGGTTTTATTTTAGCTTTCAGAGCTTCTCTGCAGGCTCGAATTTCCAAGAGGCAGCCCGAGTCCCTGGGGAGAGGGTCATCGTGGCTCACCTCGGCGCCTTCCACCTCTGGACGGGCAACCGGTGGGAGAGGACGCCGGTGGGCGGGGGGAAGGAGGCGGCCCTAGCGCCATTTTGTGGGAGCGAAGCGGTCGCTGGGCTGCGCTTGGGTCTGTCGCTGCCTCGGTGTCCCTGTCGGGCTTCCCAGCAGCGGCCTAGTGGGTGAGTCGCGGAGCCTTCTCACTGAGGATGCCGTAGGTGCTTCGGCTCCCGCATTGGGGTGGCCCGAGGCGGACGCAGCGGCTTCGGCCCCTGCCCCGGGATGTGAGTCGTGAGACCGGGCCTAGTTCTGCCCGAGCGGGCTCGCGCGGGAGCGTCGTCAGGTCCGGGCACAGGGAGGCCGCTGGTGCAGAAACGGGGAGCTGGGCCCGTGGTGCCGCGGAGGCTGAGGCGGAGGTTGGCCCCGGACCCGGACAATGCTGGAGCCTTCGGTACTTTGTACTCCGAGGGACGCTGCCAGCTCGGGCCTGGTGCTCCTGCGCCCCACCCCGGGCCGCGCTGAGAAACTCCTCCCTCGGCTGGCACGCGCGGGCTTCTGGGAGGCGGCGGCCGGCTCCGCCAGGACCTGTCGCCGCGGGCCTTGCGGCTCGGGCTCATGGAGCTCCCGGAAGCTCCAGAATGAGGAACAGAGAAGAACTTTTCTCCTGTTCTTTACACCTGATTCACTGCCCATATTCAGTCTTCAGGTTCAGCTGATGGATCGCTTGCTTAGGAAGATCGACTTGGACCCATCACGCCCATGCCTCAGCCAGTTAGGCTCTTCCCCTACTTTCAGGATTACTTAACGACTTCCACGATGGTCATAAAATAGCTACTGTTTATTGTTCCCTTGCATACCCCAGCTTGTAACCAGAAAGCCACGTTGGACTCAGTTTCAGTACCTGACGCATCTATAAGCCTTCAGGGAAAGTTTTTTGAATGAATGAACTGGCGAGGCATCAGATTTTGACAGGAAATCACTACCCTTACCTTCACCTCGTCATTTTTCAGAGATAACCAATGCATGTACGAATCCAGACAAGAATTTTTCTGGAAGTCAGAACACTAAGATGGTTTGGGTATTATCGTTATAAGGAAACAGTTACTGTGACGTGAATGTTGTTCATTCATATCTCTTTTCCCTTTAAGAAAAGTAAAAGATGTCTGAATATATTCGGGTAACCGAAGATGAGAACGATGAGCCCATTGAAATACCATCGGAAGACGATGGGACGGTGCTGCTGTCCACGGTCACAGCCCAGTTTCCAGGGGCGTGTGGGCTTCGCTACAGGAATCCAGTGTCTCAATGTATGAGAGGTGTCCGACTGGTAGAAGGAATTCTGCATGCCCCCGATGCTGGCTGGGGAAATCTGGTGTATGTTGTCAACTATCCGAAAGGTTTGTTACTATTTGGTTTTGTAATCATGCTGAAATGTGGTCGGGTGTGTGTCTCATCCATGGATCTTAGCCTTGTTTCCTGGCAGAATGTCTCCTGTAACTTCAGTATTTCCTTGAACTTCACTATTAGACAAGTTTGGAAGACCATGAGTCTAAATTTATGGAAACTGGGGATCATAGATCATTTTGAAAGAGAAAGCAATGTATTTTAAAAATATCTGAATAAGCTTTACCAAGTTGATGCCAAATTTAAGGAATTACTAATAATGTTTTGCGCTTCTATCAGTGTTGTAAATAGATTCTTCTGGAGTGCTCGAGTATTTGGATTTGATCATTGTCCTTTTGGTCTTACATCATTCATTTGGCACATGTGACGTCATTTCTTCCCTTAAATGAACAAACAGTTGCAGTAGCCAAATCTTGAGTTAGTGTAGTTCCAATTACAATTTTGAGGTTCTAGTCTTATCCTTCTCGCTGCCTCTTAGCACTGATGTTCTAAATCTAAGAAAAGGAAGCATGAGAAATAGCTAATTTTCGCATTTTGAAGTAGTGTACTGTTAATAGTCGATCTGTGTGTTCCTTTTATTATAACTTGGTATTGCAACAAAGTCTTATCAAATTTGGTCAGTATGCAAGACACTCTTTTACATGTGTAGAAAAACTTTAGGGCCAGGCACGGTGGCTCATGCTTGTAATCCCAGCACTTGGGAGGCCGAGGCGGGTGGATCACCTGACGTCAGGAGTTTGAGACCAGCCTGGCCAACATGATGAAACCCAATCTCTATTAAAAACAAAAAATTAGTTGGATGTGGTGGGTGCCTGTAATCCTAGCTACTCTGGAGGCTGAGGCAGGAGAAGAATCGCTTGAACCAGGAGGCGGAGGTTGCAGTGAATAGATTATGCCATTGCACTCCAGCCTGAGCAACAAGAGCGAAACTCCGTCTCAAAACAAAAAGAAAAAAAAACGAAAACAAAAATTAGCTGGGTGTGGTGGCGGGTGCCTTGTAGTCCCAGCTACTCTGGAGGCTGAGGCAGGAGAATCGCTTAAACCTGGGAGGCAGAGATTACAGTGAGCTGAGATTGCGCCACTGCACTCCAGCCTGGGTGACAGAGCAAGACTTTGTCTCAAAAAAATATATAATGAAATAATAATAATAATTAATAATGTAAACTGGGGGTTTTTAGTATGCTGTTTCTTCAGCCATTGGGTATAGATTAATATTTACCCAAATTTAAAATGTCAGGCTGGGTACAGTGGCTCACACCTGTAATTCCAGCACTTTGGGAAGCTGAGGTGAGCAGATCACCTGAGGTCCGAAGTTCAAGACCAGCCTAGCCAACGTGGTGAAACCCCGTCTCTACTAAAAATACAAAACTTAGACAGGCGCGGTGGTTTGCATCTGTAGTCTTAGTTACTGGGGAGGCTGAGGCAGGAGAATTGCTTGAACCCAGGAGGTGGAGGTTGCAGTAAGCCGAGATGGTGCCACTGCTCTCCAGCCTGGGCAGCAGAGCGAGACACCGTCTCAAAAAAAAGAAAAAAATGTCATTTAATTTATCTCTCCAGGCCGGACGCAGTGGCTCACACCTGTAATCCCAGCTACTCAGGAGACTGAGGCAGGAGAATCACTTAATCACTTGAACCCAGGAGGCCGAGGTTGCCCCGAGGGGAGATTACACCACTGCACTCCAGCCTGGGTGACAGAATGAGAATCCGTCTCAAAAAAAAAAAAAAATTATCTCCCTTTCTCTTCTAAATAACCTAAGGTTAAGGTTATGTAGGAGTTTTTTGTTGTTATTGTTTGTTTTTTGAGATGGAGTCTTGCTCTGTCACCCAGGCTGGAGTGCAGTGGCGTGATCTTGGCTCACTGCAACCTCTGCCTCTTGGGTTCAGGCAATTCTCCTGCCTCAGCCTCCCAAGTAACTGGGATTACAGGCGCCTGCCACCGAGCCCGGCTAATTTTTTTGTGTGTTTTTAGCATAGATGGAGTTTCACCATCTTAGCCAGGCTGGTCTTGAACTCTTGACCTTATGATCCACCTGCCTCAGCCTCCCAAAGTGCTGGGATTACAGGTGTGAGCCACCATGCCCAGCTGGTTGTGTTTTTTTAAGTAAGCCAAACTTTTGGTTTCTTTTTCTTTTTTGAAATTAGAGATGGGGGCTCTTGCTCTGTTGCCTAGGCATATTGTAGTGGCTGTTCATAGACACCCTGCAGCCTCAAACTCCTGGACTCTAAGGCAGGAGTTTGTTGGAACTTCCTTCCTCAGCCTCCTGAGTTGTTGGAACTTACAGGCATATACACCACTGTGCCTGGTTTTCCGTTTTATTGCAAAAGCTGTGTATTGTCTAATGTTTAGGAAAGATAAAAGTTAAATCTACATCGGGAGATACAAGTTGCTGATACTTAAAGTCAAAGTGAAGTAGAATTATTTTTGTTTTGATGAACCTTTTGAGAGAGATTGTAATCTGGAAGTACTACAAAAAACAAAATTGGAAATCACTGAATTTGCACCAGAAAAGCACCTCAGACACTAAACTTAAGCCTTTATTCTGTCCTCTAGAGCAAAAATCACTTCTTGCAAGTTTTCAGTGTCTTACTCTTCTTAGAGTCTTCTTTTTGCTTCTCATTTCTGGATGTAGGAGGTAGTGTTTTTGAAGAAGTGCTAAGTCTAAAAGGTTTCTGCTCATTTTATTTAGATAACAAAAGAAAAATGGATGAGACAGATGCTTCATCAGCAGTGAAAGTGAAAAGAGCAGTCCAGAAAACATCCGATTTAATAGTGTTGGGTCTCCCATGGAAAACAACTGAACAGGACCTGAAAGAGTATTTTAGTACCTTTGGAGAAGTTCTTATGGTGCAGGTAAACTTCGATTGCATCAAACAGTTTTTCTTTACAGTGAAGGAGCATCTAGCATTTATTTATTGGTATACATAGAGATGGGGTCTCACTATGTTGCCTATGCTCTGGTGTTGAACTCCTGGGCTCAAACTGTCCTCCCACCTCAACCCCAGTGTGCTGAGCCATGATGCCTTAGCCACATTCTTGTTACTTTTTTTTTTTTTTTTTGGAGACCAAGTCTCACTTTGCTGTCCAGGCTGGAGTGCAGTGGCACTATCTTGGCTCACTGCAAACCTCCACCTCCTGGGTTTAAGCGATTTCTCCTGTCTTAGCCTCCTGTATTTGGGATTACAGGCGCACATCATCACGCCTGGCTAATTTTGTATTTTTTAGTAGAGACAGGGTTTCACCAGTTGGCCAGGCTGTTCTTGAACTCCTGACCTCAGGTGATCCACCTGTCTTGGCCTCCCAGTGCTGTGATTACAGGTGTGAGCCACCGTGCCCGGCCATATTCTTGTTATTTGAATGGCACTGTACTTCCTGTTACACAGATGATACTTCCAATATTTGTTATATTTACACACATATCTTGTACTCTATATTATTGCCTTCAATATTGTAAAATCCTGCTGTTGCATGAAGGCTTAAGGGAATTAGGTGATAATAGCTTTTTATCTTTGAATTCGTTCTAAGACATTCTGTTAAAATCCTGTTGTGGTGGCTCATGCCTGTAATCCCAGCATTTTGGTAGGCTGAGGTGGGAGGATTGCTTGAGGCCAGGAGTTCAAGACCACCTTAGCCAACATAATCCAGACTCAGTTTCTCTTTTTTTCTTTTTGGAGACAGGGTCTGGCTGTGTCAGCCAGGCTCTAGAGTGCAGTGGTGCAATTTAGGCTTGCTGCAACCTCTGCCTCCTGGATTCAAGCTATTCTTGTGCTTCAGCCTGCCAAGTAGCTGGGACTACAGACGCATGCCACTATACCTGGCTAATTTTTGTATTTTTTGTAGAGATAGAGTTTCACTGTGTTGCCCAGGCTGGACTTTAACTCCTGTGCTCAAGTTATCCACCCTCCTCAGCCTCCCAAAACGCTGGGAGTACAGGTGTGAGCCACCACGCCTGGCCCCATCTCTCTTTTTTTTAAGAACTCAAAAACATTTCTGTTGTATAAGTGAGTTTTGCTCTATTGTTAACACGGTATGGATTCAATATTAACCTCCTTGTTTTTACTCTGAAGACTAACTTGGTTTAAGTTTTAAACAACTGCATCCAGTTAAAACCATTCAAATTGTTTTTTAAGGAACTATGATTTGGGCGTGGAGTGTGTATGTGTACTGTTAGAGTAAACTTAAATCATCCTTTCTAGGTCAAGAAAGATCTTAAGACTGGTCATTCAAAGGGGTTTGGCTTTGTTCGTTTTACGGAATATGAAACACAGGTGAAAGTAATGTCACAGCGACATATGATAGATGGACGATGGTGTGACTGTAAACTTCCTAATTCTAAGGTACTTGGGTCTGTGCTTTGGGATTTTTTGCTGACAAACTTCCTTAGAAGATTGTAAGATAAAATGTAAACACACTTAGAAAAGATAGTGGTAGGGTGTGTTCATGAAATCCTTTTGTCTTGTTGAAGTCTTTGGCCCTTAATGCATGCTGAATATTTTATGCTTGTTTGAAATATTTAGTTTATTACTTCTCCAAATGAAACCTTTGTTCATTTTGTTCTTCCTTTTTGTTATGCATGGAAAAGAGGAAAGATTATTTGTCAAGTTAACAGTTTCTTTTTTTTTTTTTTTTTTTTTTTTGAGACGGAGTCTCGCTGTGTCACCCAGGCTGGAGTGCAGTGGCCGGATCTCAGCTCATTGCAAGCTCCGCCTCCCAGGTTTTTACGCCATTCTCCTGCCTCAGCCTCCCGAGTAGCTGGGACTACAGGCGCCCACCACCTCGCCCGGCTAGTTTTTTGTATTTTTTAGTAGAGATGGGGTTTCACTGTGTTAGCCAGGATGGTCTCGAACTCCTGACCTCGTGATCCGCCCCTCTCGGCCTCCCAAAGTGCTGGGATTACAGGCTTGAGCCACCGCGCCCGGCCTAACAGTTTCTTACATAGTTATATGTTAAAACATAAAGACAATCAGAATACGTACATTAATCTTGTTATAAAGGCCTTTTTCCAAGCAAACAAATAACATTTGCTTATTTGGAACATCATCATCTTTGCCAGGAGATTGCGTATTTATTGATTTTCTCAAATCCAAATACAGTCATGCGTCACATGGCAAAGTTCATCAGTCAGCAGCAGACCACGTGTACAGCAGTGGTCCCATAAGATTATAACACTGTTTTTATGGTACCCTTTCTATGTTTAGATACACAGATACTTACCATCATGTTACAGTCAGTCACCTACAGTGTTGAGTACAGTAACTTGGAAGTTTGTGGCCTGGGAGCAATAGGTTATACCATCTAGCCTAAGTGTGGGGTAGGCTGTGCTATCTGGGTTTATATGATGTTTGCACAATGACGATCTTTTGTTTGTTTGTTTGTTTTTTTGAGACAGTGTCTCACTTTGTCGTCCAGGCTGGAGTACAGTGGTGCGATCTCAGCTCACTGCAAGCTCCACCTTCTGGGTTCACACCATTCTCCTGCCTCAGCCTACTGAGTAGCTGGGACTACAGGCGCCTGCCAACACGCTTGGCTGATTTTTTGTATTTTTAGTAGAGATGGGGTTTCGCCATGTTAGCCAGGATGGTCTTTTTTTTTTTTTTTTTTTTTTTTTTTTTTTGAGACGGAGTCTCACTCTGTCACCTAGGCTGGAGTGCAGTGACAGGATCTCAGCTCACTGAAAGCTCCGCCTCCTGGGTTTACGCCATTCTCCTGCGTCAGCCTCCCAAGTATCTGGGACTACAGGCGCCTGCCACCTCGCCCGGCTAGTTTTTTGTATTTTTTAGTAGAGACGGGGTTTCACCGGGTTAGGCAGGATGGTCTCGATCTTCAGACCTTGTGATCCGCCCGTCTCGGCCTCCCAAAGTGCTGGGATTACAGGCTTGAGCCACCGCGCCCGGCCGCCAGGATGGTCTTAATCTTCTGACCTCATGATCTGCCCAGCCACTGCGCCTGGCTTTTTTTTTTTTTTTTTTTTTTTTTTTGAGATGGAGTTTTGCTCTTGTTGCCCAAGCTGGAGTGCAATGGCGTGCTCTTGGGTCACTGCAATCTCTGCTTCCCAGGTGCCAGCAATTCTCCTGCCTCAGCTTCCCGAGCTTCTGGGATTACAGGCATGCACCACTATGCCTGGCTAACTTTGTATTTTTAGTAGAGATGGGGTTTCTCCATGTTGGTCAGGCTTATTTTGAACTCCTGACCTCAGGTGATCCACCTGCCTTGGCCTCCCAAAGTGTGGGGATTACAGGCGTGAGCCACTGTGCCCGGCCTTTTTTTTTTTTTTTTTTTTTTTTTTTTTTTTTTTTTTTTTTTTTTTTGAGATGGAGTTTTACTCTTGTTGCTCAGTCTAGAGTGCAAAGGTGCAATCTTGGCTCACTGCAACCTCCACCTCCTGGATTCAAGTGATTCTCCTGCCTCAGCCTCCCAAGATGCTGGGATTGCAGGCACCTGCCACCACACCCAGCTAATTTTTGTATTAGTAGAGCTGGGGTTTCACCATGTTGACCAGGCTGGTCTTGAACTCTGGACCTCAGGTGATCCACCCGCCTCGGCCTCTCAGAGTGCTGGGATTACAGGCGTTCACCACCACACCTGGCCACAATGATGAAATTGTGTAATGGCTCATGATACATTTCTCAGAACATATGTCCATCGTGATGTGATGCATGACTGTACTTTTGTAACTTAAAACGTTACTCTTCACTGAAGCCTTTTAAGAAAAAAAATGCTGATGCAAAAAATTAAGGGTATGTCTACTTCTTAATGATTCACTGCTATCCAAGGCAGAATGATTTTGTTATATCCCTTACCTTAATGCTTTTTTCATTGTTCATAACATATTTCTGAGGTTTTTTTCTTCCTTTTGATTTGATCAGCAAAGCCAAGATGAGCCTTTGAGAAGCAGAAAAGTGTTTGTGGGGCGCTGTACAGAGGACATGACTGAGGATGAGCTGCGGGAGTTCTTCTCTCAGTATGGGGATGTGATGGATGTCTTCATCCCCAAGCCGTTCAGGGCCTTTGCCTTTGTTACATTTGCAGATGATCAGGTATTTTTTTCCTTAACAATATGTCCCGACCAGGCGTGGTGGCTCATGCTTGTAATCCCAGCACTTTGGGAGGCTGAGGTGGGCGGATCACGAGGTCAGGAGATCAAGACCATCCTGGCCAACATGGTGAAACCCTGTCTCTATTAAAATTAAAAAAAAAAAAAATTAGCTGGGTATGGTGGTGCACGCCTGTCGTCGCAGCTACTCTGGAGCCTGAGGTAGGGGAATCACTTGAACCCAGGAGGTGGAGGTGGCAGTGAGCTGAGATCACGCCACTGCACTCCAGCCTGGTGACAGAGCAAGACTGTCTCAAAAAAAATATGTCCCAGGTAATTAGGTAATTTCTCTTGAACATTTCCCATCCAGCTAATTGCTAGTCTTAGCTGAGTTTTCTGACCTTGTAAGATGTAGGGTGTATGGGCCTAGACGTTTGTGATACCTGTATCTGATATCCCAAATGTAATATTTTTTTTTTTTTTTTTTTTTTTTTTTTTTTTTTGAGACGGAGTCTCGCTCTGTCGCCCAGGCTGGAGTGCAGTGGCCGGATCTCAGCTCACTGCAAGCTCCGCCTCCCGGGTCTACGCCATTCTCCTGCCTCAGCCTCCCGAGTAGCTGGGACTACAGGCGCCCGCCACCTCGCCCGGCTAGTTTTTTGTATTTTTTAGTAGAGACGGGGTTTCACCGTGTTAGCCAGGATGGTCTCGATCTCCTGACCTCGTGATCCGCCCGTCTCGGCCTCCCAAAGTGCTGGGATTACAGGCTTGAGCCACCGCGCCCGGCCACCCAAATGTAATATTTTTAAAAAATCTAAAAGTAAGTATACCTTTAGATAGTTTTCAGTATGTGGCATTTGGGAATGTTATATACCGTTTTTTGTTTTGTTTTTTGTTTTTTGTTTGAGATTGGCCGGGCGCGGTGGCTCAAGCCTGTAATCCCAGCACTTTGGGAGGCCGAGGCGGGTGGATCACGAGGTCAGGAGATCGAGACTATCCTGGCTAACATGGTGAAACCCCGTCTCTACTAAAAAAATACAAAAAATTAGCCGGGCACGGTGGCGGGCGCCTGTAGTCCCAGCTACTTGGGAGGCTGAGGCGGGAGAATGGCGTGAACCCGGGAGGCGGAGCTTGCAGTGAGCCGAGATCACGCCACTGCACTCCAGCCTGGGAGACACAGTGAGACTCCGTCTCAAAAAAAAAAAAAAAAAAAAAAGAGATAGAGTTTCACTCTTGTTGCGCAGACTGGAGTGCAGTGGCGCAATCTCGGTTCACTGCAACCTCCACCTAATGGGTTCAAGCAGTTCTCCTGCCTCAGCCTCCCAAGTAGCTGGGATTACAGGCGCCTGCTACCACGCCTAGCTAATTTATTTGTATTTTTAGTAGAGACACGGTTTCACCATGTTGGCCAGGCTGGTCTCAAACTCCTGACCTCAGATGATCCGCCCACCTCAGCCTCCCTCCCAAAGTGCTGAGATGACAGGCGTGAGCCACCACGCCTGGCCATTTTTTTGTATCTTTAGTAGAGACGGGGTTTCACTGTTTTGGTCTGGCTGGTCCTGCACTCCTGACCTCAGGTAATCCATCTGCCTCAGCCTCCCAAAGTGCTGGGACTACAGGCGTGAGCCACTGCTCCCGCTCCTGGCCCCCCCCCCCTTTTTTTTTTTGAGACAGGGTCTCACTCCCTTGCCCATGCTGGTGGAACACAGTGGTGTAATCAAAGCTCACTACATCCTAGAACTCCTGGGCTCAGCCTCCAGGGGAGGATCCTTCAGCTGCAGCCTCCTGAGTAGCTAGGACAGGTACATGCCACTATGCCCAGCTAATGTGGCATTTTGTGGGGTTTTTTAAATAGAGGTGGGGTCTCCCTGTGTTGTCCAGGCTGCCAGGCTAGTCTTCAACTCTTAGCCTTACACAGTCCTCCCACCTTGGCCTCCCAAAGCGCTAGGATTACAGGCATGAGCCACCATGTCCAGCCTATGTCTTTTGAAAATCGACGGAAATATCACTGCTGCTATTAATAAAACTAAAAGCTGTATTGGGGGTTTAAATGAAATGAGCAGTCATTGCTTATTTTTCCTCTGGCTTTAGATAAATTAATGCTTGTAATCTAAGTTTTGTTGCTACTTTAAATGTATGAATCAATGGTTTAATCTTTGTTTACATCCCTTATTTCTTATAGATTGCGCAGTCTCTTTGTGGAGAGGACTTGATCATTAAAGGAATCAGCGTTCATATATCCAATGCCGAACCTAAGCACAATAGCAATAGACAGTTAGAAAGAAGTGGAAGATTTGGTGGTAATCCAGGTGGCTTTGGGAATCAGGGTGGATTTGGTAATAGCAGAGGGGGTGGAGCTGGTTTGGGAAACAATCAAGGTAGTAATATGGGTGGTGGGATGAACTTTGGTGCATTCAGCATTAATCCAGCCATGATGGCTGCTGCCCAGGCAGCACTAC
The DNA here is from genome assembly GCF_003255815.1 of Theropithecus gelada. Taxonomy (NCBI): domain Eukaryota; kingdom Metazoa; phylum Chordata; class Mammalia; order Primates; family Cercopithecidae; genus Theropithecus; species Theropithecus gelada. Next base: position 24,530 of record NW_020257512.1, read on the forward strand.
AGAGCAGTTGGGGTATGATGGGCATGTTAGCCAGCCAGCAGAACCAGTCAGGCCCATCGGGTAATAACCAAAGCCAAGGCAACATGCAGAGGGAGCCAAACCAGGCCTTCGGTTCTGGAAATAACTCTTATAGTGGTTCTAATTCTGGTGCAGCAATTGGTTGGGGATCAGCATCAAATGCAGGGTCGGGCAGTGGTTTTAATGGAGGCTTTGGCTCAAGCATGGATTCTAAGTCTTCTGGCTGGGGAATGTAGGCAGTGGGGTTGTGGTTGGTTGGTATAGAATGGTGGGAATTCAAATTTTTCTAAACTCATGGTAAGTATATTGTAAAATACGTATGTACTAAGAATTTTCAAAATTGGTTTGTTCAGTGTGGAGTATATTCAGCAGTATTTTTGACATTTTTCTTTAGAAAAAGGAAGAGCTAAAGGAATTTTATAAGTTTTGTTACATGAAAGGTTGAAATATTGAGTGGTTGAAAGTGAACTGCTGTTTGCCTGATTGGTAAACCAACACACTACAATTGATATCAAAAGGTTTCTCCTGTAATATTTTATCCCTGGACTTGTCAAGTGAATTCTTTGCATGTTCAAAATGGAAACCATTGATTAGAACTACATTCTTTACCCCTTGTTTTAATTTGAACCCCACCATATGGATTTTTTTCCTTAAGAAAATCTCCTTTTAGGAGATCATGGTGTCACAGTGTTTGGTTCTTTTGTTTTGTTTTTTAACACTTGTCTCCCCTCATATACAAAAGTACAATATGAAGCCTTCATTTAATCTCTGCAGTTCATCTCATTTCAAATGTTTATGGAAGAAGCACTTCATTGAAAGTAGTGCTGTAAATATTCTGCCATAGGAATACTTCTGTCTACATGCTTTCTCATTCAAGAATTCGTCATCACGCATCACAGGCCGCGTCTTTGACGGTGGGTGTCCCATTTTTATCCGCTACTCTTTATTTCATGGAGTCGTATCAACGCTATGAACGCAAGGCTGTGATATGGAACCAGAAGGCTGTTTGAACTTTTGAAACCTTGTGTGGGATTGATGGTGGTGCCGAGGCATGAAAGGCTAGTATGAGCGAGAAAAGGAGAGAGCGCGTGCAGAGACTTGGTGGTGCATAATGGATATTTTTTAACTTGGCGAGATGTGTCTCTCAATCCTGTGGCTTTGGTGAGAGAGTGTGCAGAGAGCAATGATAGCAAATAATGTACGAATGTTTTTTGCATTCAAAGGACATCCACATCTGTTGGAAGACTTTAAGTGAGTTTTTGTTCTTAGATAACCCACATTAGTTGAATGTGTTAAGTGAAATGATACTTGTACTCCCCCTATCCCTTTGTCAACTGCTGTGAATGCTGTATGGTGTGTGTTCTCTTCTGTTACTGATATGTAAGTGTGGCAATGTGAACTGAAGCTGATGGGCTGAGAACATGGACTGAGCTTGTGGTGTGCTTTGCAGGAGGACTTGAAGCAGAGTTCACCAGTGAGCTCAGGTGTCTCAAAGAAGGGTGGAAGTTCTAATGTCTGTTAGCTACCCATAAGAATGCTGTTTGCTGCAGTTCTGTGTCCTGTGCTTGGATGCTTTTTATAAGAGTTGTCATTGTTGGAAATTCTTAAATAAAACTGATTTAAATAATATGTGTCTTTGTTTTGCAGCCCTGAATGCAAAGAATTCATAGCAGTTAATTCCCCTTTTTTGACCCTTTTGAGATGGAACTTTCATAAAGTTTCTTGGCAGTAGTTTATTTTGCTTCAAATAAACTTATTTGAAAAGTTGTCTCAAGTCAAATGGATTCATCACCTGTCATGCATTGACACCTGATACCCAGACTTAATTGGTATTTGTTCTTGCATTGGCCAAAGTGAAAAGTTTTTTTTTTTTGTTTTGTTTTTGTTTTTTGTTTTTGTTTTTTTTTTCTTTTGAAATCTAGTTTTGAATAAGTCTGGGTGACCGCACCTAAAATGGTAAGCAGTACCCTCCGGCTTTTTCTTAGTGCCTCTGTGCATTTGGGTGATGTTCTATTTACATGGCCTGTATAAATCTCCATTGGGAAATCATTCCTTCTAAAAAGATTATTTGGGAGAGTGGGCAAAATGTTGATTATTTTCTAATGCTTTGTAGCAAAGCATATCAATTGAAAAGGGAATATCAGTACCTTCCTAGTTTGGGATTTGAAAAGTGGAATTAATTGCAATAGGGATAAAGTAGAAGAAACCACAAATTATCTTGTGCCTGAAATCCATTAAGAGGCCTGATAGCTTTAAGAATTAGGGTGGGTTGTCTGTCTGGAAGTGTTAAGTGGAATGGGCTTCGTCCTCCAGGAGGTGGGGGAATGTGGTAACATTGAATAAAGTTGAATAAAATCACTTACAAAACTCAGACTCTCACAATGCATTGTTAAGTATGTAAAAGCAATAACATTGATTCTCTGTTGTACTTTTTTGTAACTAATTCTGTGAGAGTTGAGCTCATTTTCTAGTTGGAAGAATGCGACATTTGTTGTGTTAGTAGTTAATGCCCTTACCTAATTAGATTATGATAAATAGGTTTGTCATTTTGCAAGTTACGTGTTTTAAACATTTATAAATGAAGTCATCCTTTAGACTTGTAATCGCCACATTGTTTCATTATTTGGTTTCCTCTGTAAAGGGATCTTGAGTTGTTTTAATTTTTTTTTAATCTGCATCTAAATCTGCATGATTTCCAAACCCTGTACCATCTGAATTTTGCATTTTAGCACTTGCACTATTACTCAGCAGCAGTAACATGGTAACACTTAAAATGGTACTCGGGGACCTCCAAAGACTAAACTGACAAGCCTTCAAGAAGCCCAGGGGTAAGTTAACTTGTCGACGGCATGGTTTAATCCCTTCTTTACACTTGTGTAAATTTCAGTTACTGGTCTTAGAAGGCTTTCAATGTTGAGTAGCCTTTTATTAACATGTTTATGGTACTGCATAGATACGGGTATTTATTTTACCCTAAAAAGATTTTGAAGTTTAGAAGTACTTAAACTATTTGGCAAAGATTTGTTTTTAAAAATCTATTTGGTCATCTAAATGCATTCATTCTAAAAAATTTTTTGAACCAGCTAAATAAAAATTTTTTTTGACACCACAGTTTAGTGTCTGGAGTCTTACTGGAAAAACACGATTTCTTTTTATATGTGACATACAGATGCTGGAAAGTTACCTTTAAAGATTGAGTCTAAAAAAAGAAAATAAAAATTGAGTCTCAAGAAGTTGTACTTTATACTTTATATGCACAAGAGAAATGAGGCCAAGACTCACGGTAAACTTTTACATGGAATGTTAACTGTTAGACTGAAAAACTTGAATGTTAGCTATTCAAACCTTTTAGGAAGGAATAGGCACCTAAAATGAAATGAGATTTTTAAGGTTAAATCAGCACTTAAGTTTTGTCCTTAGTAGGAAAAAGTAGGAACTACTCCGTAATCCAAGAGATAATGTGTAATAGTAAGAATGATTTTGTTGTTGAGTACAAGCAAAGTAGCTCCTAACTGTGTATTAGTGTTCTGTACTTGACTCAACTGTTGTGTGATCTGTGCTCTTGTTAGGCATCACTGTGCCCAAGTATTTCATGTTCATTGTAAAGGGAAAAAAATTACAGATTTATCTATAACGTCACCACTTATTTCTAATGCCATTTTTCATCTTGTGGAAATGCCACGTTTTGATTCAGTCTTCTGAATTTGAACATTATTCAGGTTATTTCCAATTGCTGGGAATATCCTTACTGCTAAAATAAATTCTTAGCATTGAAATTGCTAAGTCGAAGATTATGCATGCTTTTTAAGGGCTTTTGAAATGTATTGCCAGTCTATGGCCTGCCACTCTCCCTGAACATGCCTGGTCTTGCTTAAAATGTATTGCCAAATAGTCCTTTGGGAAGTTTATGTTGTCTTTAACAATATGAAATAGTACTGCTATTCACGTTCCTTTTGTCTGACGATTTGATAAGTGAATAATTGTATCCCACCAATTTGTGGTATTGGTTTTTAACATGGAAATTTTAGTCGGTACCTGGGCTGAAGTATTGTGTTTCCAGCCTGCCTACCCCAAAAGATTCAAGGTTATCCTTGAATCAATACTGCTATAATATATAAAGCACTTACAGAGATCAATAAGAACAAGTTTAAAAACAGTCAAAGACCATGGACAGGCAGTTTACAGAAATGCCAACAGCCAGTATGAAAAGAGACTGGCCTTTTAAAGTAACAAAATGTAATTTGAGCAGTGACATTACATTGGGTTGGCAAAGGTGACTATCACTCGTAGCTTATGTCCCCTTGAGTCAGTGGGTAAGGTTGGAATTAAACTGGTAAGTGGAGAAATAATAGCAGTCTCACCTGGAGTCTGTTTTTTGGGTGGAGCAACAACTGCCATGTTCATAGTAATGATTAATGCTTCTCAGGTCACGCTGCCAAGGTCTTCACAGGCATTTCTAAAAATGAGGAATCCTTGACTGACTGCAGACATGCGAATTAAAAATTACTAATTATGTTCTGGATCCAGGGAATATAGTTAATGACTTTTGTATAGACTCCGTACTGACCTGCTTCCCCACAATTCATGGAACCCCAGGACACTATTCCTCCCACAAACCACCTCTGTGTTTCATTATCTAGAAACACCAGTGCCCCTCCGCTGTCACCTCTGCAGCTGTCCTTGCCCCCACTTTCTAAGCCAGCGCAAAGCATGTTAGCAGTTACACTTCCCCCTGAATAGGGTGGCTTTTCATATGCAGCAGTACATTTTTGATGGTCAACAATTGGTATGTCGACATACATTAGATTTCTAGCAAGTAAGCCTCTTTGGGTTAATCCCCATCCAGATGCAGTTCCAATGTCATCTGTCCTCATAAAGGATTCAGCTTCTTTTCTTGGCAGACAAATAGGCGTGATGTTGCTATTGATTACAACTTTGTTATTCAATTTAATCAGTGCTATGTCATTGTCAAAGCCAGCATCATGAGTATAACCTTCATGTATAAAAACAGCTTTAGCCCAGGCTTGTGTATAATGAGGCGATAGTCTCTTCAGGGCGCCCAATCGAATGTCTAGGGAGGATGCATCATGTTTTTGCTCATATATGGCATGAGCAGCTGTGAGGACCCAGTTGTCATATAAAAGTGCACCTGCTGCTGTGCTTCCACCTAATATCAGGACTTGCCAAGGAAAATCACCAGGTTTTGCCTTTTGCCCTCCATATATACGCCCTCCTGTTGTACGGGCTGATAGTCCACAAACTGAGGGAGAAAAGCAGATAGGTAGAGAGCCTTTGTAAAATGTCAGTCATGTTTTTCTTAAATTATGACCACTTTCAAGTATGTATTCGATGTCAACCAAAAGTTACATTACATGAGTTGGTGGGTGACCACCTATACAGGCAAGTGAGGCTATTTTAAAACATCGCAGTTCAAACACCTGATAAAACCTTTTGGTATTTCTTAGCTCCTCAGAAAATGAGATTAGTGAAAACTGACTTTTAGAAGTTACTTTGTTTTGCTAAAATAATTTGGTCTGTAAGATTGGGAAGGCAGGGCATGGTGGCTCATGCCTGTAATCCCAGCACTTTGGGAGGCCAAGGCAGGCGAATCACGAGGTCGGGAGATCAAGACCATCCTAGCTAACATGGTGAAATCCCATCTCTACTAAAAATACAGAAAGTGAGCCGGGTGTGGTGGCAGATGCCTGTAGTCCCAGCTATTCGGGAGGCTGAGGCAGGAGAATGGCGGGAACCCAGGAGGCGGAGCTTGCAGTGAGTCGAGATCGCGCCACTGCACTCTAGGCTGGGCGACAGAGCAAGACTGTCTCAAAAAAATTTTAAAAAGATGGGGAAATTGGCTGGGTGCAGTATCACACCTGTAATCCCAGCACTTAGGAAGGCTGAGGTGGGTGGATCACCTGAGGTCAGGAGTTTGAGACCAGCCTGGCCAACATGGTGAGATGCTGTCTCTACTACATACACAAAAATTAGCCGGGCATGGTGGTGGGCACCTGTAATCCCAGCTATTCGGGAGGCTGAGGCAGGAGAATTGCTTGAACCTGGGAGGCAGAGGTTGCAGTGAGCCAAGTCATATCACTGCACTCTAGCCTGGGCTACAAGAGCAAAACTCCATCTCAAAAAAAAAAAAAAATTAGGAAAATTAACAGGGCAAGCAGGCATTGTCTGAGCAGATGGACTGGATGATGTGCATAGGAATTAGAAGGACATAACCTTTCTCTGTTTCTGTTTTCCTACTTGTAAAATGGGGATTTATGTAAACCTAGGAAAGCAGGAACTAAAGTCAATATCTTTGCAAAATTACTTTTACCTTTGAACATACAAATGTTTTAGACATTAGAATGTTGCATTTGTGGCTAGGACCCTGCAGGTTCCAGAATTATATTTTTGGTCTAGTTGATTCTTCCAAACTAAGTTTTGTATCTTTATTGCAAATTAAATACACCCATTAATGTAGCGTATGTTCCCTATTGAGGTAGTGCACTTGCATTAAAACCTAGACTGGGCCAGGCGTGATGGCTCACGCCTGTAATCCCAGCACTTTGGGAGGCTGAGGCGGGTGGATCACGAGGTCAGGAGATCGAGACCATCCTGGCTAACACAGTGAAACCCCATCTTTACAAAAATACAAAAAAATTAGCCGGGAGTGGCGGCAGGCGCCTGTAGTCCCAGCTACTGGGGAGGCTGAGGCAGAATGGTGTGAACCCGGGAGGCGGAGCTTGCAGTGAGCCGAGATCGCGCCTCTGCACTTCAGCCTGGGCGACAGAGCGACTCCGTCTTTAAAAAAAAAAAAAAAAAAAACCTGAGCCAAATAACACAAGGGTAATTAATATATTATTATCTTTCTGATTTTGGTAATTAATATATTATTATCTTTTTGTTTTGTTTTGTTTTTTGAGACAGAGTCTTGCTGTCACCCAGGCTGGAGTGCGATGGCACAATCTCGGCTCACTGCAAGCTCCGCTTCCCGGGTTCATGCCATTCTCCTGCCTCAGTCTCCCGAGTAGCTGGGACTACAGGCGCCCGCCGCCGCGCCCAGCTAATTTTTTGTATTTTTAATAGAGACGGGGTTTCACCATGTTAGCCAGACTGGTCTCGGTCTCCTGGCCTCGTGATCCGCCCGCCTCAGCCTCCCAAAGTGCTTTTTTTTTTTTTTCTAAGACACTGTGTGGCTCTGTTGCCCAGGCTGGAGTGCAGTGGCGAGATCTTGGCTCACTGCAAGCTCCGTCTCCCGGGTTCCCGCCATTCTCCTGCCTCAGCCTCCTGAGTAGCTGGGACTACAGGCGCCCGCCACCGCGCCTGGCTAATTCTTTTTTTTTTTTTTTAAGTAGAGACGGGGTTTCACCATGTTGGCCAGGATGGTCTCGATCTCCTGACCTCGTGATCCACCCGCCTCAGCCTCCCAAAGTGCTGGGATTACAGGCGTGAGTCACCGCGCCTGGCCTCGATTTGTTTTTTTTTTAATAATTCTACAGAGGGGGAGGTTGCAGTGAGCCGAGATTGCACCACTGCACTCCAACCTGGCGACAGAGCGGCGAGACTCCCTCTCAAAAAAAAAAAAAAATCATTCTACTCAACTATTATCTTTGGAGCCAATTCTGGTTTAAAAAAATTTAAAAAGCGCTATTAAAAGATTGCATTGATGTTTAAAAACTAGATGTTGAAAACAATTGCTTCGGGAAATTATTAGCTTTGGGTTTTAATAGCATTTTAACAGAATAGTAACTCAACAGAAGAACTCGTATTTATAAATGTATAAATTGTTCAAGATAATTTTTAAAATCCTTTTTTTTTTTTTTTTTTTTTTTTGATATGGAATATCACTACTGTTGCCCAGACTGGAGTATAATGGTGCGATCTCAGCTCATTGCAACCTCTACCTCCCGGGTTCAAGCGATTCTCCTGCTTCAGCCTCTCAAGTAGCTGGGATTACAGGCATGTACCACTACGCCCGGCTAATTTTGTATTTTTAGTAGAGACGGGATTTCTCCATGCTGGTCAGCGTGGTCTCAAACTCCCAGCCTCAGGTGACCCACCTGCCTCAGCCTCCCAAAGTGCTGGGATTACAGGCATGAGCCACACCTGGCCTAAAAATCATTTAATTTTTTATGCTTGCCTAGTTATAAGGTCAAAAATAAATGACTGATGCAGTCAGCACCTAACAACCTCTCTATATGGAAAGGGGGTAATGAGAACATACTATTTGGAAATAATAACTTAGCCTAAGAGCCAAGTGCTGAAGTTACATTTCTGCCTACCACAGCTAAAACTCTCCTTACTGCCTCCTACCCAGTTCTACTTTCCATCAATTACCAATGTCTTGTATAAATGTGTCCATTACCAGGCTCACAGACTGGCGGTGATCTTTCTCCTTTGGAGCTCGTCCAGAATCCATCAGCCTCACACACATATTTACCTGCAAATCATTGGAAAAGCAAAAATGTTTAACTGCATGTATAAGATGGTTGTCATTTGCTTGAATACCCCCTTGAAAAATGTCGATTCTTGAGCATCCGTGGGAAATAGAGGTGTCTGAAGAACCATTTTACATGATTTCATAAGTAGGAGGTCTCTGCATTACCATGTTTGCTTGCAAAGTGGAAACCTTTTAGATGTGTAACTTGAATATGTATCAAGATCTCAAGTGCTTAATGATAAGGTTTTGACTTGTTAAATTAAACCATTTGGAATATATTGTGTGTTTGTAGTAGTCATTTACTAGATCCGTTTTCAGATTTTTGCAAATTGACATTAAAGTCACTTTAGCTATAATATTTCACTTAGCGGATGGGAGAAGTGACTTTTAATCTTTTGTCTAGCCTTAGCCAAAAATGTTGGTTAAAGTTTATTTTCAGACCATGGGGGCTTAAGTTCCAAGTATTGCCCACCCCCAACTTTGAACAATATGCATACCATCATTCACTTTCATTGTGTAGAAGGTCTCTTCACAGCTGTACTGAATCACAGCTTTGTAGGTGGTCACTTCAGGACCTGTGATGTACTCCACTCGGCCACTGGGTAGATCATCAGGAGGGCCACAGTCAACAACTAAGAAAGAAGCATGGGAGGGAGGAATGCATTGATCATTTCAATGCTAACTTTCCAAAGGTCTGGAGAAGCACCTTTGGGAGACTGAGGCAGGCAAATCCCTTGAGCCCAGGAGTTTGAGACCAGCCTGGGCAACACGGCAAGACCCCCTCTCTACAAGAGATTAAAAAGTCGAGCATGGTGGCACGTGCCTTTTGTCCCAATTATTGGGAGGCTGAGGGGGAAGGTAACTAAATGGCTGAACTGAGGGGAGTGGTCCATGCGGAGGAAGAGGTGTGCTATCTTTCCTGGAGAAAGGGAATTTGAAACCACCGGAGCTCCTTAGCACCCTCACGTCAATATAAGAAAGGTCTGGCCGGGCGCGGTGGCTCAAGCCTGTAATCCCAGCACTTTGGGAGGCCGAGACGGGCGGATCACGAGGTCAGGAGATCGAGACCATCCTGGCTAACCTGGCGAAACCCCGTCTCTACTAAAAAATACAAAAAAACTAGCCGGGCGAGGTGGCGGGCGCCTGTAGTCCCAGCTACTCGGGAGGCTGAGGCAGGAGAATGGCGTAAACCCAGGAGGCGGAGCTTGCAGTGAGCTGAGATCCAGCCACTGCACTCCAGCCTGGGCAACAGAGTGAGACTCCGTCTCAAAAAAAAAAAAAAAAAAAAAAAAAAGAAAGGTCTGCAGCAGAATAGCACGCGACACGGCACAGGCTGGTTGGATGTAAAAGCTTGCAATTCACAAGGCAATAAGGGTAGAAAAGGACACGACAGTAAGATTGGAGGACGCAGGCTTGGTGGTTCAAACCTGTAATCAGCATTTTGGGAGGCCAAGGTGGGAAGGTCACTTGAGACCAGGAGTTCAAGACCAGCCTGGGCAACATTAAAACCCTGTCTACAAAAGGTAAGTTGGCTGGGCTTGGTGGTATGGTCTCAGCTATTCTGGAGGCTGAAGCAGGAGGATCGCTTGAGCCTGGGAGGATGAGGTTGTAGTGAACTATGATCATACCACTGCACTACAGCCTGGGTGATAGAGACCTTGTCTCCAAAACAAAAAATTCAGCTTATTCTTCTGATCCTCTTAATAAGTTGAAGTATTGAGAAAGACTTGGAAGTCTTTCTAAAGCTCACTGGGCATGGTGGCTCAAGCCTGTAATCCCAGCACTTTGGGAGGCCGAGACGGGTGGATCACGAGGTCAGGAGATCGAGACCATCCTGGCTAACACGGTGAAACCCCGTCTCTACTAAGAAATACAAAAAACTAGCCGGGCGAGGTGGCGGGCGCCTGTAGTCCCAGCTACTCGGGAGGCTGAGGCCGGAGAATGGCGTGAACGCGGGAGGCGGAGCTTGCAGTGAGCTGAGATCCGGCCACTGCACTCTAGCCTGGGCGACAGAGCGAGACTCCGTCTCAAAAAAAAAAAAAAAAACAAAACAACAACAACAACAACAAAAAACATAGTCAAGCTTTTCTACATGGTTCATGGTATAAGTGACATGCTCTTTTCCATGCTCTGTGTTATTTGCTTGNAAAAAAAAAAAAAAAAAAAAAAAGAGAAAAAAATACATGATTTTTAGTTCACAAAATGGTAATGTACATCATTATCCCAGTTTGGGGTGTATGTATTACCACATAAAATTACCCCCCTTTCTACATACAGTAGTATATACTTGCTCACATGTGTGAATTGTGTGTAATTGGAGGGACACACGCCAAAAGAGTAACGATTAGGCCGGGCCTGGTGGCTCACACCTGTAATCTCAGCACTTTGGGAGGCCAAGGTGGGTGGATCACTTGAGATTATGAGTGCGAGACAAGCCTGGGCAACATGGTGAAACTCCACCTCTATTAAAATTAAAAAATTACGGGTTGTGGTGGCAGGCACCTCTAATCCCAGCTACTGGGGAAGCTGAAGCAGGAGAATCGCTTGAACCCCGGAGGAGGTGGTTTCAGTGAGCCGAGACTGTGCCACTGCACTCCAGCCTGGGCGACAGAATGAGACCCTGTTTAAAAAAAAAAAAAAAAAAAACTGGCTGGTCGCGGTGGCTCACGCCTGTAATCCCAACACTTTGGGAGGCTGAAGCGGGTGGATCACTTGAAGTCAGCAGTTCAAGACCAGCCTGGCCAACGTGGTGAAACCTCGTCTCTACTAAAAATACAAAAATTAGCTGGGCTTGGTGACAGGCGCCTGTAATCCCAGCTACTCAGGAGGCTGAGGCAGAATAATTGCTTGAACCCAGCAGGAGGAGCTTGCAGTGAGTCTAGATGGCACCACTCCACTCCAGCCTGGGCAACAGAACGAGACTCTGTCTCAAAAAATAAAAAATAAATAAACATAAACAAAGTAATGATTAGGCCAGGCGCGGTGGCTCAAGCCTGTAATCCCAGCACTTTGGGAGGCCGAGACGGGCGGATCACGAGGTCAGGAGATCGAGACCATCCTGGCTAACACGGTGAAACCCCGTCTCTACTAAAATACAAAAAAAAAATTAGCCGGGTGTGGTGGCGGGCGCCTGTAGTCCCAGCTACTCGGGAGGCTGAGGCAGGAGAATGGCGTGAACCCAGGAGGCGGAGCTTGCAGTGAGCCGAGATCGCGCCACTGCACTCCAGCCTGGGGGACAGAGCAAGACTCCATCTCAAAAAAAAAAAAAAAAAAAAAAAAAAACAAAGTAATGATTATACTTGCATATGGTGGCATTATGGGCATTAAGATGTTCATAATTTTCTGTATTTTCTATCTTCCATCTTCTACCATGAATATTATTATTTTTATACTTAGAAAAATATTGTCAGGCCAGGCACTGTGGCTCATGCCTGTAATCCCAGTGCTTTGGGAGGCCGAGGCAGACGGATTGCCTGAGCTCAGGACTTCAAACCAGCTTGGGCAACACGGTGAAACCCCGTCTCTACTAAAATACAAAAAATTATCCAGGTGTGGTGGCGTGTGCCTGTAGTTCCAGCTACTTAGGAAGCTGAGGCAGGAGAATTGCTTAAACCCAGGAGGTGGAGGTTGCAGTGAGCCAAGATTGCACCACTGCACCCCAGCCTGGGCTACAGAGCAAGACTCCGTCTCCAAAAAAAAAAAAATATTGTCAAAGAACACACTTTGGGAGCCTGAGGCAGGTGGATCACTTGAGGTCAGGAGTTCGAGACCAGCCTGGCCAACATGGTGAAACCTCATCTCTACCAAAAAAATACAAAAATTTGCGGGGTGTGGTGGCATGTGCCTGTAATCCTAGCTACTCAGGAGGCTGAGGCACGAGAATCTTTTGAACCTGGGAGGCAGAGGTTGCAATGAGCTGAGATTGCCCCTGCACTCCAGCCTGGGTGACAGAGTGAGACTCCATCTCAAACACACACACACACAGACACGTACTCACACTTTGGGAGGCCAAGGTGGGCAGATCACCTGAGGTCAGGAGTTGAAGATCAGCCTGGCCAACATGGTGAAACCCCCATCTCTACCAAAAAAATACAAAAATTAGCCTGGCATAGTGGCATGTGCTGGTAGTGCCTCCCAGCTCCTGGGGAGCCTGACGTGGGAGAATCGCTTGAACCCAGGAGGCAGAGGTTGCATGATCCGAGATCACACCACTGTACTCCAACCTGGTCAACAGAGTAAGACCCTGTCTCAGAAAAAACAAAAAACAAAAAACAACTTGTCAAAGAATATGCTTTTCTAAGCATATCCCTTCCCTAGTAGGTTGGTTGTTTTAACCTCTAAGAGTGCACTGAGAGATGGGAGAAAAGAAGCAAATTTGAAATTCAAGTGCTGATAAACGGATCATTAAAAAAACAAGGATCGGCCGGGCGCGGTGGCTCAAGCCTGTAATCCCAGCACTTTGGGAGGCCGAGACGGGCGGATCACGAGGTCAGGAGATCGAGACCATCCTGGTGAACACGGTGAAACCCCGTCTCTACTAAAAAATACAAAAAAACTAGCCGGGCGAGGTGGCGGGCGCCTGTAGTCCCAGCTACTCCGGAGGCTGAGGCAGGAGAATGGCGGGAACCCGGGAGGCGGAGCTTGCAGTGAGCTGAGATCCGGCCACAGCACTCCAGCCTGGGTGACAGAGCAAGACTCCGTCTCAAAAAAAAAAAAAAAAAAAAAAAAAAACAAGGATCCAGGCACAGTGGCTCACGCCTATAATCTTGGCACTTTGGGAGGCTGAGACGGGCGGATCACTTGAGGTCAGGAGTTCGAGACCAGCCTGGGCAACATGGTAAAACTCTGTCTCTACAAACAATACAAAAATTAGCCAGGCGTGGTGTCAGGCACCTGTAGTCCCAGCTACTCAGGAGGTTGAGGCAGGAGGATTGCTTAAGCCTGGGAGACAGAAGTCGCAGTGAGCCAAGATCACACCACTGCACTCTAGTCTGGGCAACAGAGCAAGACCCTATCTCAAAAAAAAAAAAAAAAAAAAAGAAGAAGAAGAAGAAAAAGAAAAGAAAGAAACAGAAAACCAGAGAAGCAATAGAAGCAGCAACAGTTAGCAGCAGAGGGAGTTCCGGGCGGTTATGAGGGTTGTAGTCACCACATGACCGTACTGCTGCACGAGGGCATTGGCTGGTCCCAAGATCCGTCTTTCTGACAAACTGCGGCAAATGATTTCAGGGGCAAGTGACCCTGAAGAAGAATTCAGAATATATTAATTTCCTTGTGTATATCATAAAATCACTCCCCAAAGCTGTGCTCTCACAGTACTTCCTATTCTAGTGTTTTACGAGGTACTCCCAAAGCGGGTGGCATCGCACATGACCAGTATCTGCATGTGCTGGGGTTGAGCGGACCTGGCACATGGACGCACTGCCTCACCGCCTCAGTGCACATCTATGCCACCTAGGTTATGTATTTCATTGTTCAACAGGTATTGGCATTTTATGAATCAGATGGAAACTTTGCAGCAATTTATGATTCTTTTGTTTGTTTGTTTGTTTTTCACTGTAATACAAAAACATATCAGATCTCAGCCGGGTGTGGTGGCTCATGCCTGTAATCCCAGCACACCTGGAGACCAAGGCAGATGGATCACTTGAGGCCAGGAGTTCAAGACCAGCCTGGCCACCATGGTGAAACCCTGTCTCTACTAAAAAATACAAAAATTTAGCCTGGCGTGGTGGCGTGCACCTGTAATCCCGGCTCCTCAGGAGGTTGAGGCAGGAGAATTGCTTGAACGTGTGAGGCGGGGGTTGCAGTGAGCTGATATTGCAACACTGCACTCCAGCCTGGGTGATAGAGTGAGACCCTGTCTCAAATCATCGTCATCATCATCATATCTCAACATTTCTGTATCTGATGTTCCACCATTTCTTTATATAAAGTGACAGAGGGCCAGGCACAGTGGTTCACGCCTGTGATCCCAGCACATTCGGAGGCCAACCAAGGTGGGAGGACTGCTTGAGCTCAGAAGTTCGAGACCAGCCTGGGCAACATAGTGAGACCTCCCCACCTCTACAAAAAAGACAAAAATTAGCCGGGCATGTTGGTGCTCGCCTGTAGTCCCAGCTACTTGGGAGGCTGGGGTGAGAGATTGCTTGAACCTGAGAGGTCAAGGCTGTGGTGGGCCATGATATCGCACCCCTGCCCTCCAACCTGCGTGACAAAGTGAGACCCTGTCCAAAAAGAAAAAAAAAAAAACAGAGGGCTGTGGTGACAAGTTTGAAAAAGCAGGTGTGATAGGACTTGCAAGTATGTCTGTGTATCTGTCTAGCCTGTAGCCATTAGCTGGAGGAGGGCTCCTAAGAATTCTTTTGTGAGTTTCGTCTGTGTGCTGTCCACCAGCTTTCACTGCCAGTGTCATTTTTTGACTTGCTGAGATAATGTGTTTCTAAAATCAAACATTAAAATAAAAGACGATGGCTTTGGCAGAAACCTCGTGCTTCAAAGGATTTCAGGACTTCTTGTGTTAAGTCAGAAACTAAAGAGGTTTGTGGTCCGAGGAGCTGTGGAAAAGAGCCCGCCCAAGAAGTTTGCAAGGTGGGAAAAGTGTCTCACTTTTTTTTTTTTTTTTGACCCTCCACAGGACTGTGGATTGCATAGTTAGTTATCATTCCAATGTTATTACTTCTTACCACTGGGATTCAGTGACAATTTTGAAGAACATAAAGAGGACGTGTTAATTTCTTACCTGTGCCCCTAAAACAACATGCTAAGCATTTTTTGAAATTATACTCCTCCCTTAACAGTGATCACTATTTATAACTTTGCAGAATACACTATTTCCCAGGCCTGTCTACCTTTTTGTGGGCCCAGGAGTTGTTTCATGGAAAGGTCATTTGACCAGGGGGAGGACTTTAATTTGATGCTAGGCAGGGCACATGGAACAGGATAGCAAACTCATCTTTCTGTCGTTCCAGCCACTTTACGAAGAGCTGCTGTCGTGTATGACCAACAGAAAAGTTGCCCATTTTATTTTATTTTATGCATTTTTTTGAGACAGAGTCTTGCTCTCTCACCCAGGCTGCAGTGCAGTGGTGCAATCTCAGCTGACTGCAACCTGCGCCTCCCAGGCTCAAGCGATTCTCCTGCCTCGGCCACCTGGGTAGCTGGGATTACAGGCGCCGGCCACCTAATAATTTTTGTATTTTTAGTAGAGACGGGGCTACTACCCCATCTAATGTTTACATTTTTACTTTTTCTTCTTCTTCTTCTTTTTTTTTTTTTTTTTTTTTTTTTGAGACAGAGTCTCGCGCTGTGTCACCCAGGCTGGAGTGCAGTGGCGCGATCTCGGCTCGCTGCAAGCTCCGCCTCTCAGGTTCACGCCATTCTCCTGCCTCAGCCTCCGAGTAGCTGGGACTACAGGCGCCCGCCACCACGCCCGGCTAGTTTTTTGTATTTTTAGTAGAGACGGGGTTTCACCATGTTAGCCAGGATGGTCTCGATCTCCTGACCTCGTGATCCACCCGCCTCGGCCTCCCAAAGTGCTGGGATTACAGGCTTGAGCCACCGCGCCCGGCCTTCTTCTTCTTATTATTATTATCATCATCATTATTATTATTATTATTAATTATTATTATTATTATTATTTGAGATGGAGTCTGGCTCTGTCACCCAGTCTGGAGTGCAGTGGCGTGATCTCGGCTCACTGCAAGCTCCACCCCCTGGGTTCACGCCATTCTCCTGCCTCAGCCTCCCGAGTAGCTGGGACTACAGGCGCCCACTACCACGCCCGGCTAATTTTTTGTGTGTGAATTTTTAGTAGAGATGGGGTTTCACCATGTTGGCCAGGATGGTCTCGATCTCCTGACCTTGTGATCTGCCAGCCTCGGCCTCCCATAGTGCTGGGATTACAGGCGTGAGCCACCACGCCAGGCCTAATTTTTGTATTTTTAGTAGAGATGGGGTTTCATCACGTTGGCCAGGCTGGTCTCGAACTCCTGGCCTCAAGTGATCTGCCTGCCTCGGCCTCCCAAAGTGCTGGGAATACAGGTGTGAGCCCCTGCGCCTGGCCAATTGCCTATTTTCATCACCAGCTTTCCAAAGTAGCTTTAAAACAGGGCTCGCTTAGGTAAATTTAAAGTTACGTTTACAGAAAAAAGAAAGAGGCCAGGTGCGGTGGCTCACGCCTGTAATCCCAGCACTTTGGGAGGCCGAGACGGGCGGATCACGAGGTCAGGAGATCGAGACCATCCTGGTTAACACGGTGAAACCCCGTCTCTACTAAAAAACACAAAAGACGAGGTGGCGGGCGCCTGTAGTCCCAGCTACTCGGGAGGCTGAGGCAGGAGAATGGCGTGAACCCAGGAAGCGGAGCTTGCAGTGAGCCGAGATCGCGCCACTGCACTCCAGCCTGGGCGACAGAGCGAGACTCCGTCTCAAAAAAAAAAAAAAAAAAGAAAAAAAGAAAAGAAAAAGAAAGAAAGGGTAGAATTCCCAGAATCAAATTTTCCATAGCCATCCTTTTTGTCCTCTGCAAACTTATTTCTTGGCTTTTTATCATTTAAAGATAGACAAAAGAAATCATGCTGACACACGATTTTCCCACTTTGCTTTCACATATCTGCAGATAGAAATATGTTCACATTTCAAAGCGATCGTGATTGATCGTGGTGTACTTAGTCTTGTTTTAACTCACTTGCAGAAGCTCATAGCCAGGCTCGCAAAAGATGGAGAAGCTGTCTTTCAGGATGTATTTGGCTTGCACAGGTGAAACGTGGCCATTAGGTGGCGCCATCGGATAAGGGCAAGGCTGCGCTGCGCAGAGGAAATCAGGCATATTGGTTTTGATGAGGTCTACAGCAGCCAAGTCCGAATCGAGCCGTCTGAAGTTCTTAGTTTATAAAGGAAATACTTAACATGTAAAGAGAGCTTGCCATTCGTGGGGTAGGGTTCTTAAGATTTTTTTTTTTTTTTTTTTTTTTGAGACGGAGTCTCGCTCTGTTGCCCAGGCTGGAGTGCAGTGGCGCTATCTTGGCTCACTGCAAGCTCCGCCTCCCGGGTTTACGCCATTCTCCTGC
The DNA here is from genome assembly GCF_003255815.1 of Theropithecus gelada. NCBI lineage: Eukaryota > Metazoa > Chordata > Mammalia > Primates > Cercopithecidae > Theropithecus > Theropithecus gelada. The sequence goes on from NW_020257512.1 coordinate 42,053, forward strand.
CTCAGCCTCCCGCGTAGCTGGGACTACAGGCGCCCGCCACCTCGCCCGGCTAGTTTTTTGTATTTTTAGTAGAGACGGGGTTTCACCGTGTTAGCCAGGATGGTCTCGATCTCCTGACCTTGTGATCCGCCCGCCTCGGCCTCCCAAAGTGCTGGGATTACAGGCTTGAGCCACCGCGCCCGGCGGGTTCTTAAGATTTAACACCAAAGGCAAGATTAAACTCTCAGGTGCTTTTGCAAATTAAGGTTTCTTGTTTTCCCTGGGACTGAGCCCAAGGTATGTGAGAAAGCCGGGTATGTGGGAAGATGGGGCAGTCCCCATAAATAGAATGTCTGCTCTATGCCAGGAACTTCATAGCCACGCTCGAAACCGAGACAGAGTGTAACTTTGAGGAAGAGAGCTCGGGGGAGGCTTTGGGACCTACATGGACTGGAGCTGGGTTTAAATCATAACTCTCCATTTCCCAGTGGTTATGTGTAACCTCTCGGAACCTCAGTTTCTTCATCTGCAAGATGGGGAGCGGGTGATGATGATAATAGTTGCCCCAGGGCTGTTGTGAAGATCAAATACAAAGCACCTAGGCTAGTGCTTGGTGGAGCTGTAATTCACCCTCACAGCCGCCCCTCATGAGCGCCTATCCACAGTGCTCAACCCACCAGGACACTGCATTCCACTCTGGCCCCCAAACCCTGGCCTCCACTCACCCCAAGGCTTCAGTGCTCCCCAGCTGCCCCTTAAAACCCACCGGTCAGTTTCTGAGTCCTCTCCTCCCTCCGGCACCTGCTGGGGCCCAGTGGTCTCTGCCAAGCTGCTGGGGCAGCTGGGTGCACCTGAGTGCCCCTGACCCAGCCTGTGGCCTGGGGCAGCTCTCAGTCCCATGCAGGTCCCAAAGTCTCCCCTTGAGGAATCAATCTCCAGGGATAGCCTTGCTGGACCTGTGGGAGCCCAGGGCTTCTAGCACTTGAGTGTCTGTCATGAGGAAGAGGTGGTGGCAGTTCTGACAGGGCCTCAGAGGGCAGAGCCAGGGCCAGTAGGGGTGGTCCTGAGAGGTAGTGTGTAGATCCTGGCTGCATACTCCTCAAGTTGTGGCTCTGGTGCAACCCTCCTTTTTCCCCTGCCCCAACTCATACCCACACCTCACCTTCTACAGCTCCACACCCTGAAGAGTGAAGCCTCTGGGGGGCTTTTGCGCATACTATTCTGCCACCTAGAACTCTGTCTAATACCCACTTATCCTTTAAATTCAATCTTGGCATTTCCTATTCCAGGATAGCTTCCTAGCTCCTAGCCCCTGTCTGGTGAGGTCCTCCTTTGGACTCTCACATTGTCCAGTGCTTGGCTCTAGGCTGTGCTTGCCACAGGGTTCTGGTTATGTTTCTGTGACTGTTCCCTCACTGGACTGAGCAGAGGCTGCTGGAACTGTGGCTTCCACGTTACATATCCCTGGTACACATCCATAGGATGGAATGATGGTGGATGGAAGGATGGTGGATGGATGGATGGATGGATGAATAGACTGGTGGATAGAAGGATTGGTAGGCAGAAGGATGGGTGGATGGATAGATGGCTGGCTGGATAGAAAGATAAGTAAGGTAGAAGAATGAATGGATGGACAGATGAATGACTGGAAGGATGGATGAAAGGATGAATGGATGGATGAGTGGGATTGGTAGGTAGAAAGATGGGTGGATGGATAGATGAATGACTGGCTGGATGGATGGATGGATGAATGGATGCATGGATGGATGGATGAATAGGATGGGTAAGTAGAAGGATGGGTGGGTGGATAGATGGATAGCTGGAAGGATGGATGGATGGATAGAAAGATGTGTGGGTAGAAGGATGGGTGGATGGTTGGATGAATAGAAGAATGGATAGATAGAAGGATGGGTGGATGGAAGGATGGGTGGGTGGGTGGGTAGGTAGATGGATAGAAGGATGGATGGATGGATGGATGGATAGATGGATAGGATGGGTGGGTAGGTGAATGGCTGGAAGAATGGGTGGATGGGTAAATGGATGGGTGGGTGGATGGATGGGTGGATGGATAGGATTGGTAGGCAGAAGAATGGGTGGGTGGATAGATGGACAGCTGTAAGGATGGATGGATGGATACATAGAAGGATGTGTAGGTAGAAGGATGGGTGGATGGTTGGATGAATAGAGGACTGGATGGCTAGAAGGATGGGTGGATGGAAGGATGAGTGGGTGGGTGGGTAGATGTATAGAAGGATGGATTGATGGGGCTGGGCTCAGTGGTTCACGTCTATAATCCTAGCACTTTGGGAGGCCAAGGCAGGCAGATCATGAGGTCAAGGTATCAAGACCATCCTGGCCAACATGGTGAAACCTTGCCTCTACTAAAAATACAAAACTTAGCTAGGCATGGTGGCACATGCCTGTAATCCCAGCTACTCTGGAGGCTGAGGCAGAAGAATCGCTTGTATCCAGGAGGCAGAGGTTGCAGTGAGCTGAGATTGTGCCACTGCACTCCAGTCTGGCAACAGAGTGAGACTCTGTCAAAAAAAAAAAAAAAAGAAGAAGAAGAAGAAGGATGGATGGATAGGATGGGTGGGTGAATGGCTGGAAGAATGGGTAGATGGATGAATGGATGGGTGGGTGGATGGATGGATAGGATTGGTGGGGAGAATAATGGATGGGTGGATAGACGGACAGCTGGAAGGATGGATGGGTGGATGGGTGGATGGATGGATGGATGGATGGATGGATGGATGGATGAATGGATGGATGGATGGATGTGTAGATGAATAGAAGAATGGGTGGACAGAAGAATGAGTGCATGGGCGGATAAAGGATGGATGGATAGAAAGATGGGTAGGTAGAATGAGTGGACAGATGGATGGCTGGGAGAATGGGTGGGTGGATGGATGGATGGATGGATGGATGGATGGGTAGGTCGGTAGAAGAATGGGTGCATGGATAGGATTGGTAAGTAGAAGGGTGGGTGGGTATATAGATAGCTGGAAAGATGGATGGATGGATGAATGGATAGATAGAAGGATGTGCAGGTAGAAGGATGGGTGGATGGGTAGATGAATATAAGGATGGGTGGGTGAAAGGATGGGTGGGTAGATGGATGGATAGAAGGAAGGAAGGAAGGAAGGAAGGAAGGAAGGAAGGAAGGAAGAATGCATGGATAGATGGATGAATATGTTGGTAGAAGGAAGGGTAGATGGGTAGATTAATAGGATAGGTGGGTGGAAGGATGGATGGGTGAGTAGATGGATAGAAGGATGGATGGATGGATGGATAAATGGAAGGATGGGTAGGTAGAAGGATGACAGATGGATAGATAGATGTCTGGGAAAATTGTCGGATGGATGAGTGGATGGACGGAGGGATGGATGGATGGGATTGGTAGGTAGAAGGATGGGTGGGTGGATAGATGGACAGCTAGAAGGATGGATG